>NW_017673192.1:0-28259 GCF_001879085.1 Nicotiana attenuata
TACTAGCATCTGAAGCCTCAGCCTCGGGCCTGGCCTGAAGAGCATAACATCGGGGCTGAGCCTCACCACCCTGAACCACATCTCTGGGTCGGCCTGCTGCTGGCTGGCCTCCACCTCTAGCGGCCTGAGCTCCATCTCTAGTACCTCCACCTCTAGTACCTCTACCCCCACCTCTAGCTGGTTGGGCGGGCTATGGAACATCTGGTGCCTGTACCATGGCGCGAGAACCCTAATGCTGAGAGCTGCCCGGTGCTCGAGGGCAAAACCGGGCAATATGACCCGGATCACCATAAGTGTAACAAGCCCTCGGCTGCTGAGACTGCTGGCCCTGGCGACCTGAATGACCACCCTGAAAAATCTGAAGCGGTGGTGCACTGATAGGAGCAGGTGGTGCACTGTAGGACTGCTGATCGAAATACTGCATCTGGGGACCACGGCTACCTGAAGCTCCGTGAGAAACCTGAAGTGCTGACTAAAAAGGTCTAGGAGGATGGCCTCTACGATATGAATCTCTACCTCCAGATGAGGTACCACTGAATCTGCCTGAATGACGGGGTCTCTTGTCTGCCCTGTGACCATCCCCCTGTGATAAAACAATCTCAACTCTCCGAGCCACATTGGCCGCCTCCTGGAAGGATATCTCACTCCCAGCCTCTCTAGCCATCTGGAGACGAATCGGCTGAATGAGTCCATCAATAAACCGTCTCACTCTCTCCCTCTCAGTGGGAAGTATAATAAGAGCATGGCAAGCTAAATCAATAAATCTGGTCTCGTACTGGGTGACAGTCATGGATCCCTGCTGGAGGCGCTCGAACTGCATCCGATAGGCCTCTCGCTGTGTAATAGGGAGAAACTTCTCCAGAAATAGCTGTGTGAAATGCTCCCAAGTCAAGGTTGGCGGTCCTGCTGGTCTAGCTAAGCAATAATCCCTCCACCAAGTCTTGGCGGATCCAGACAAGCGAAATGTAGCAAAATCAACCCCATTGGCCTCAATAATACCCATGTTCCGAAGAACCTCGTGACAACTGTCTAGATAATCCTGGGGATCCTCAGTAGATGCACCGCTGAAGGTAGTGGTGAAGAGCTTGGTAAACCTGTCCAATCTCCACAAAGCATCGGCAGACATGGCTGCACCATCGCTAGTCTAAGCTACCACACCCGGCTGAACCGCTCCAACTGGCTGAGCTGCTGGAGTCTGAAACTGGGGAGCTACCTGCTCCGGAGTGCGAGTAGCAGGAGTCTGGGCTCCTCCTCCAGCCTGAGAGACGGCTGGTGCTACAGGAAGTAAACCTGCCCTCGTGACACTCTCTATGAGGCCCACTAGATGGACCAGAGCATCCTGAAGAACTGGGGTGGCAATAAACCCCTCTGGGACCTGAGCTGGGCCCACCGGAACTGCTGGAGCCGGAACCTAGTCACCCAAGTCAACCTGAGGCTCCGCTGCTGGTGCTGCTGCTCGGGGCTAAGCTCTGCCTCTACCTCGGCCTTGCCCTCTGCCCCTCGTGGGAGCTGCTGCTGGGGGCTTGGGCTGCTGGTCAGCGGATGAGGAAGCGCGCGTTCTCGACATCTGCGAGAGAACAGAATAGAAATTCAATCAGCATTGAGGAACCAAACCGCACGACAGGAAAGCAAAGATGTGAAATTTTCCTAACTCTGTAGCCTCTGGGGGATAAATACAGACGTCTCCGTACCGATCCCTCAGACTCTACTAAGCTTGTCTATGAACTGCGAGACCGATGTAAACTAGAGCTCTGATACCAACTTATCACGACCCGAATTTCCCTCCCTCGGGAGTCGTGATGGCGCCTACTATTGGGAGCTAGGCAAGCCAAAACTTAACTACTTACTTCGTTAACAAATTACTTCTTTTTAACAAATATAAGCGATAACATGAAATCAATGGAACTTTACATAATTAAGCGGAAGGTAACAATAAAATTTCTGGAATCAACGTCTATTACAACTTCTAAAAACCTCAAATACCTAAAATCTAGTGTCACAGTATCACAGACTATCTAAGATTACTACATACAAGGTCTGAAGAATAATAGTACACTGTTTCTGAATAAGAGAGAAAGAAACAGGAAATAGAGATAGAGGGAGATGCCAGGGCCTGCGGACGCCTGCAGGTCTACCTTGGGTCTCCGGGTGGACTGAAGGAAGCCCTCCAACTAATGTCCAAAAGCTGCTCCGTGATCTGCACACAGTGCAGAGTGTAGTATCAGCACAACCGACCCCATCTGCTGGTAAGTGCCTAGCCTAAACTCGGCGAAGTAGTGACGAGGCTAGGACCAGACTACCAAATAAACCTGTGCAGTTTAAATATATACAGCGGAAAAAGAAATACAGAAATAACCAGTCAATGTGGGAAGGGGAAACATGCTGTGGGGGAGATAACAGTTCTGAATGGAAAGGCATCAAGTAAAGAAAGGAACAACATAACACGAATATCAACAAGGAACAGAAATGAACAGTTTGCACGGCATCACCCTTCTACTTTTACTCTCGTCCTCACCAAAACAATTATTTGTCAAAGATGTGCACGGCATCACCCATTATGCTTTTACTCTCTTTCCTCACCATGTAATCAATATAATCAGCACGGAATGGTACATCGTGCGGCACGGCATCACCCTTCGTGCTTTACACTCTTTCCTCACAATATCAACAATGCACGGCATCACCCTTCGTGCTTTAACACTCTTCCTCAACCAAACAACAATCACAAACAAGGGGCAAGGGAATAAACACGATCATATAGAAGTCCGGCAAGGGAACAACAATTAACAACTAAATCCCGGCAAGGGAACAACAATTAACAATTAAATCCCGGCAAGGGAACGACAATTAAATAATTAAATCCCGGCAAGGGAACATTTCAATAACTCTTTCTCTATCTTTCACTTATACTTCATAACTCAGTTTACCACTTGAGCCAATGCTCCAAAGGGTTCAATCATCTCATATGCTTTCACAATTCATAATATAACTTGAGCCAATGCTCCAAGATGTTCAAAGGTCAGAATTCCTTCCGCAAGCTTTTCACAACAACTAGAAATCATCACCAAGGCATGAAGGATACAACGAAATCAAGATATTCACAATATAAAGACTCACGGTAATGCTAGACACCAACGTATAGATACTCGTCACCATGCCTATACGCCGTACACAACGAATATCACATAGCAAGTAGGACTCAACTCCTAATCCCTCAAGCTAAGGTTAGACCAAGCACTTACCTCGAACTTCCACGGCCAACTCAAGCCTCAAATACCACCTTTCCCTTCAAATTCGGCTCCAACCCAATCGAATCTATACAAAATCGATTCAATAACATCAATAAATGCTAAACAATCCAATTCCAATGCTTAATTATAGCTTTCTAATCATTCTTCCCCAAAACCCAAAAATCGACCCCGGTCCCGCTTGGTCAAAACACGAGGTTCGGACCAAAATCAAATCACACATTCACCCATGAGCCCAAATGTATAATTATTTCTAGAATTCGTTCCAAAACGAGGTCTAAATCACAATTAATGAAAAAGCCCTATTTCTACCCAAATCCCTAATTTTCTACCCTTATTCACATGATTTAGGCCTAGAAATCTAATGTGTGTTGATGGAAAATGAAGAAAATGAGTCTAAGATTACATACCTACGAATTTGTGGTGAAATTCTCTTTCAAAAATCGCCCAATTTGGAGTTGAGATGAAGAAGTTATGAAATTTTAAACAATTCCCATATTAGATACTGTTTTAAGTGCTGGGCAAGGGCTGCCAATAAGTGGATTTACGTGATCGCGAGTCCTTTCACGCATTCGCGAAGGGTTGACCCCCCTGACCTTCGCGTTCGCAGACGATCTTACGCGTTCGCGTAGAAGAACGACCAAATCCCAGCCCCCCTCTAATTAACTCTACGCGTTCGCGTCACACAGGTCGCGTTCGTGATGAGCAATCCCCCAAAGCTCCGCGTTCGTGACTGTGGCTTCGCGTTCGCGATGGACAAATCCTCCCCTGTCCCCATTTACCTTACGCGATCGTGAGAGTGACTATGCGATCGCGAAGAACAACATGACTGAGCACCTGTTGCAGATTTTCTGCAATTTTTCCTAAGTTCAAACCTTCCCAAATCACATCTGAAACACACCCGAGCCCTCGGGGCTCCTGACCAAACACACGCACTAACTCAATAACAACATACGAACTTATCCATGCGATCAAATCTCCAAAATAACCTTAATAACAACGGATCAAACCTAAAAAATCAAGAACTTTTCTCAAACTTCATCAAGTATCGAATTTAGCAATTTAGGTCCGAATCACGTCAAATGATATCCGTTTTTCATCAAATTTCATAGAAACATCTTAAATCATATATAAGACCTGTATCGGGCGCCGGAACCAAAATACGGGCCCGATACTATTATGTTCTAATCAAATTTCATTTCAAATTTCCTTAAATAATTTCAGAAAACAATTTCTTTCAACAATTCATTTCTCGGGCTTGGGACCTCGGAATTCGATTCCGGGCATACGCCTAAGTCCCATATTTTTCTATGGACCCTCCGAGACCGTCAAATCATGGGTCCGGGTCCGTTTATCCAAAATGTTGACCGAAGTCAAATTAGCTCATTTTATAGTCAAAACTTATCATTTTTCACAGATTTTCACATTTAGGCTTTCGGGTTACACGCCCGAACTGCGCACGCAAAGCGAGGTGACGCTATAGCGTGGAAGTGATGACCTTGGAAACACAGAGTGTAAATTAAAAACAAGTGATGACCTTTTGGGTCGTCACAAATACAGAGCAAGTGTGTATGGGAACACCGCTGTAGCGCGGAAGTGGCTGCAAATTTTCATCACAAAACTCGCAAGCGGTTGTCGCATAGTTTCTCCAAAGCTAGAAAGTTGAACCAGAAGCCTGACTGGTTGCTTCAATATTTATGGGAGGATTTGCAAAGGCAATGGCTTACCGCAAAGTTCTTAGATAAGAGCGAAAAAAGAAAGAAAGCTCGCGCATCTGAGAAGGGAGGCTCCTTGTACACTGGAGGTGCGATCAACCTAGGGACAATAAAAGGAAGATTGGTACGTAATTGCTTAATTTATTTTAATTTTCAAAGTATATCTATCTTGTTTATTAACTAAAATTTATGAGTTTTCAGGAAAAGAAGTTGGGGCATCCAATGAACCAAGATGAGCTATTCAAGGAGACTCATATTGTAAAGAAGAAGAAAGAGACGGATCAAGAAAGGTGGGTCGAGGGCCGAGCCTCGACTGTACATGTATGTTTTCACTTTTCATTAAGTATTTTGATTTACTTTTATATTAATTTTGAAATACTAATTCAATGTAATTTTTCTTATAGGGTCGCTTCACAGTTGACATGGAGGAATTCATACGCAGTCAGCCACCTAATGAGTCGGGCGATCCAATCCAACCTTCGGACGAGGATGCTGAAAGAATATGGATGGATGCTGCTGGCGGTCCAAAATGGGGGAAGGTATACGAGCTTCCTACTAGAAATTCCATCGCTATAAGTGTGGAATGCAAGGAATAGGGACTTCCTCGCAAGGCGAGCAACTTGATGGAGAGAGCCTCTCGGCTATGCGGGAGACTGTGACAAAGGGTCCGAGCTAGAAGAGGCCAAGGAAAGAGAAAAGCTTAGAGATGCTCAGTACATTGGCATGCAAGCTCAGTAGCATAGCATGCAAGCTCAGCTCAAAAATCTCCTAGCTTCTGGAGCTTTTCCGATTCCCCAATCTCGTGAGTCATCGCCAGAGGCTCGACTTGAACGTGAGCGTTCCTTCCGTCCTCCCCGTGCTCGTTCCTCCCGTCCTCCTCATGATCATTCTTCCCATCCTTGACAAGTAGACCCTTCTGTATACCGTCTTGTTGATGAAAATTCATCAGACGGTGATGATAATGATGTTGTACAAAACACTCCTTGACTTTTATATACTTTGAACTAGACAAATAGAACCGGTTTTGAACTAGTTGTAATAAGCGTTAACTTAGTATTGTTAGTTTAATTTGTTAGTTCTACTGAACTTTAATTTGTTGTTTTAATGTGTTTTTTGAATTGTGTTGTTGTTGTTGTGTTGTTGTTGTTGTTGTTGTTGTTGTGTTGTTATTGTTGTTGTGTTGTTGTTGTTGGGTTGTTGTGGAGATTTTGGTATTGAAATTGTAGTTTATGAATTGAATTATATTGTTATTTAGGGATTTTGGTATGCTGGCAGGTGGTGTAGCTACCAAAACAGGCATTTTATGCCAAAATTATTACCCAGAAAAGCGACCAAAGTTGGTCGCTAACCTATTTAAAAAAAATTCTGGCAATTAGCGACCAAGGTTGGTCGCTTTTACCTAAAAAAATATTAAAAAATTAAAAATTGGCGACCAAGGTTGGTTGCTAATAAACCCAGATCTTATTAATAAAAAAATCCTGGAAATTAGCGACCAAGGTTGGTCGCTTATATATAAAAAAAAATTAAAAATTAAAAATAAGCGACCAAAGTTGGTCGCTTATGAACCCAGATTGTTAAATATATATTTTTTAAAATAATATATATTTTAATTTACAGACCAACGTTGGTCGCTAATTGTTGAATTATAATAATTAAAAAAATATCGTAATTTAAATATACAGACCAACGTTGGTCGCTAAATTTATATTATTAAAATATTCTACCGACCAAAGTTGGTCGGTATTTTGTTTACACTGAACATTTGGTCATTTTACCTTAGCAACAAAAGTTGGTCGCTAATTAGTGGCCAACTTTGGTCGCTAAGGTAAATGGACCACCAATATAGCGGTCAAGCCTGTTTGGACGCGTTTTGGTCGCTATATTGAGATAAGAGACCAACGTTGATCTCTATATGTGGTCGCTTTTTACCGAATTTCTAGTAGTGTTTTATTCAGAACAAATCAATCGAATGATCGTTAAAGTGTAATGTCCCCCTTATAAAAGAATCCCCTAATTCCATTATGACCTTGTTGGATATATTTTACTTAAAATTTAGATTATGTGAAGGGAAATATCAATGATTACATGTATATTAGATCGCAAATAGGAGTAAATTAAAAGAGGCAGGTATAACTCTTTAACCAAATATGACCATTTTTCTTCTTTAAAATTTTACGCCTTTAGGCGGCGCCTTTGTTTTATATAATCCCAGTAAAAAGAGCACATAACAGGGGGGACATTCCACCTGACCTCTGTTCATTACATTCAAAAGACCATCCTTATAGCTGCTAACAGAACAAATACAAAGATAGAGTAGCTTTCATACCAATATGCAAAAAGCACATATCAAAGGAGCTCTCAGAAAGAAGCTCCCAGAAAATGCTATACAAAAAATTACATGGTTTCAATAATAAATTTTCTTCTTCACTTGTGTCTAAATGTAACCATTTGTATCTTATCCATCAAATATGGGCCTGTAGTTTGATTGGGAAAATCCTTCCCATTATAAAAGATAGACTTCCCATAACTTGTATTAAAATAGTTTTAATTTCTTAAAAATCATACTTCGTACTCTACTGTAAAATTACTTCATAGTTCTAAGTATGTAAGTTAGTATTTTAAAAGAGGAGTAATTGATGTCTCAACAATGAGATTATAAGGAAAATGGATTATTTGTCTAAAGATCTAAACTACTACTAAAAGATTAAAAAAAATTCAAATTATAAGCGCGTGGAAGGCTTTACGTTTTCAGATAAATTAAAGACGTTGAATTGTTGTGGTTCATTTGCCTCCTAAGAATTGCAGTTCTGTAAGAATAATCACAAGAAGATTTTGATTCGTCTTACTGTATATCTATTCCTCGATGCATTTATTTGTCTTGTGTAATTAGAATGCAACAATGAGGAAATTAAGCAACAATTGTAAATTATCATAGACAATTCGTAAAAATATCTCCGGCCGAATAAAATATTGCTACATTTTTGGAACGTACAGATTATACATATATATACAAAAGAGAAGCGTCATACATAAAAGAAAACAAAGAACGGGTTGTTGACAATAAAATTTTCGAGATATCAAAATTTAAGAGCAATCATAAAATAAGAATTTTTTTTTTGTACGTACTAATCAATTGTGAATACAATTTTATTTATCCTTTGGTTCTTCTATCCTGGTTATGTCTATTAGGCCACACCTTTATCGCTTTGTAAGTATCCCGTGAGTTTATGGGATATTCGAGATGATCCCCATTTTTGAGATGCTTTTTTAAGGGAATATGTATCTCTTAATATAAGAGTGACTTAGGGTTAAGGTAGAGTAGCCTCCAAGTTAGGGGTTTGGTAAAGTAGCCTCCAAACAACCCTAATAGACTCCTAAAATTTCATGAGTCGTCTTGGTCTTGAATTTAAGATTAAGCCAAAATTTAGTGTGGGCTTGACCCGTAAAAACTAAAAAGCTATAAACAAAATTAACACTCAAACAAATATGATTAGATGGGGGCATTTGCATCTATACCCGCTTTTGGGTCACGTTTTAACTTGTGCCTGCTTTGCAAAAAAAATAAAATTGCAAGCGTACCCGCTTTTTCGTGTAACTTCAGCATACGGGACTGAAGTAGCAAAGACAATCATGCAAAATTTCAGCATTCTAGTAGATGGGCCTGAAGTAGCAAGTGTGCTGAAGTTTTTGTTCGTAATTGCTGAACTTAAGCATAGTAGCTGAAGTTTTGTTCTCTATTTGCTGAAGTTTTTATTTGTTATTGCTGAACTTAAGCGTAGTAGCTGAAGTTTTGTTCTCTATTTGCTGAAGTTTTTGTTTGTAATTGCACTAAATAAGCTGAAGTTTTTTTGTCCTGGATTCATTAGTTTTGTCATTAAGCTTTTTTCAAAAACTTCAGCAGAAGATGCTGAAGTTATTTAGTTCATTTATAAAAACTTCAGCACTAAATAAGCTGAAGTTTTTTTGTCCTGGATAAGCTTTTTCAAAAACTTCAGCAGAAGATGCTGAAGTTATTTAGTTCATTTGTAAAAATTTTAGCACTAAAAGCTGAAGTATTTTTGTCCTGGATTCATTAGTTTTGTCATAAAGCTTTTTCAAAACTTCAGCAGAAGATGCTGAAGTTATTTAGTTCATTTGTAAAAACTTCAGCACTATATAAGCTGAAGTTTTTGAAAAAGCTTTCTAACATACTAGATAAATAATGAGATTGCCAACAGTATCTAAATCATAAATTTTGGAAACAATAAACGTGAAAAGAACAGAATTATCACTGTCTACTAACTTACGTACGTGGAAATATTCACAAATTATTGTCTACTAACTTACGTAATTATTTATTATTTATTTTTAAATAATCTGATAAATATATTTATGGCAATCATCCCATGAACTGAAGTTTCATAGCAGCACCAACAGCAGCAGAAGAAAGAAGAAGAAGAAGAAGAAGAAGAAGAAGAAGAAGAAGAAGAAGACGAAGGAGGAGAAGGAGGAGGAGAAATGTGGCTTAAGTTGTTTAAAAAGTGGGTACAAGTTAAAACTTTTAAAAAATATGGGCATAGGTTAAATGGGGGTGACCTAATAGGACGCCCCGTGCAATTTTTACGATTAGATGGCTCCAATATTACAGTTGCAAATATTATTTGCACTTTTTTAATCACAATTGATTAATGACAACTTCATGTTCATAACACTCCAACAAGAAAGGAATACATTCAAACAATTACATCATTAGTACGTGGAAACAACAACAATCCTTATTATGCATTCAGCAGATGGCCGACTAGCTAGGTTAACTCTAGCTTGCTGATGCATCACTACAAAACACTAAGTAAGCAACACTTAGCAAACAAATTATCCAACCATAACATTTTGGCTAGCTCGTTCAAATGAGATTAGGAAGAAGCTGAAAACCAGTAGCACCTATATTTACAATACTAAGAAGGCCAACTAGGGTTTTCCCAACCAGCTGCAATGGTGACTGCAAAAGCCCGATAGATGGTAAGCTCGCGTTACATGTTGAGAGAGGAGTTGTAACCACTAGACTGCAGTTGGATAGTAGCGATGACAAAATATTTTGAAGAGGATCCAACACGAGGGAAAACACTCCTGATCCATTAGTTGTGGTTACATTTCCTGCTCCACACCGCAGTTGCACTGATGCGTCTGCAATAAATGATGATATTAATATTCATTATGCAAAATCAGGCTTAGGGGTGTGTATTCGAATCGGTTTATCGATAAATCGAATCGATTATTTGTTATCGAAATCGAAATCGAAAAAATCGAAACCTTATTGAAACGATAACGATAAGCATATGTACAAATCGATAATCGATAAGGGTCAAAATCGAATCGATAAATCGAATGCACACCCCTAGACCGTAGACACTTGTTCAATGAGTAATTACCTATTTGTGTAGATTAATATAACATACACAATGTATATATATTCCGCTACTATTTTGAAAGCGGCTATACAATATTATTTTTCCTAATCTATACCCTTTCCTTTACCCTAAGTCCCTTACCCTATTATTTCCTCTACCACATTTAAGGAATGATCATATTTAAAGATCAAGGGAATGAAGTTCAAATTAATGGAAAACAGAATTAGCCGTGATGATGTGTTTTGTTTTGTTTTGTTTTTTTTATACCGTTGGAGTGTTGGTGGCATACATTTGATCCCTTACTTTAGTTTTGTTGCATGTGCTTGTTGACACAATTTTTATTTATAAATAGTGTTCGTCTTATTTTAGCTTCTTTTTGTCCATATTAGTTAGACACGTTTATAGCGATATACTTTCCGTGGAATCCTGCAAATTTTCTTATTGGTGTAATCGATAACCGAATTGATAAGCCCCCAAAATCGATAAATCAAAATCGAAAAAATCGAAACCTTATTGAAGCGATAACGATAAGCATANATTCAGTTTTCTTTTTTTTTTAAAAAAAAAAAAAAAAGTAACAGCCAACAATGTGTAACGGCTAAATATGAAGAGGTGTGCCACAGTTACAACACCTCTTAATTATTATAAAAGAATTACTCTACCTATCCCTTTCAAATTTACCCGCACCTAACCAGAACTTTAAGCTATCTATTCCTTTGGTTTCTCAATCCGTTTTCCTCTTGCTCCTTTTTGTTTATTTTTCTATTTTTCTATTCTATTTCAAACCTTCATACTTACTTTATGCGATTTATTTTGCTTGGTTTTCTTTTAGATAATATTCACAACTACTCAAATTCTTCATTCAATATCCTTTCTTTTAGTGTTTGTATTTATTAATAAAAGCATGGGTGTACAGTGGTAGATTTATTGACTAATTTGGTAAAAATTTTGGATTTTCAGGATACGAAAGTTTATTGGTAGAGTTGTTTAACTCAGTGGCGTGTTGAGACAAATTCGGTATAGCCACTTTTTTCCCTCTGAAAATTGGATTTAATTTGACAAGATTCTAACAAACGTGAGTGGAAGTTTTACTTGAAGTGTCTTTTTGAAAATTATCTAAATAACAGTTTCTTGAATGTTGAGGGTGTAAAGAAAGGAAACCGGAGTGAGCGGTGTACTATGGTTTTTGGAAAAACCTTTGTAACATGAGCGTATTATCTTCGACCAAATATTGTTTGGGCATCCATGATACCAAATAGGAGTAGTACTCTTTACTTCAAGTGTGCATGTGGCTTATCCTGTAAACCTGTTGTTGTTTATGTTTTTTTTTTTTTTTTTTGGGTTATTTGTGCTTCATATAGTACATAATTGACTTGACGCTAACCGGAGGCAAATGAACTATTAGGTTTTTCCAATGTTATCTCCAATCATCCTTTCAATAACGTACAGAAGAAAACAGAGAACGAAATTTTTCACATGTTTTGCTTGATTACCAAATATACCAAACTTCTTGAAAAGGAGTATTTCTTCTTTGATCTTTTGATTTAGTGTGAGATTGTCCACTTATCTCAAGAGTATATTGCCAACCATTGTGTGATACTTAGAAAATCTATTTGCCTCCTCTTTCTTTTCCCCCCTTTGGATGCAGATCAATAATGATGCTAACTTTTTGTAGATGAAAAGCATCTTAGTGCTTATATTGGTGCAACAATTATAATAGTCTTAATTTGAGTATGAAACTGGTCTCAGAAATTTATAGTGTTCATGATATATAAGTATACTTAAACACATAGAGTGATTTGAACGTGATTTTTTTTTATTTTCTAAAGAAAATTTAATAATTTTGATTTCATCAATAAACATAATGTACTTTATACGCTAATTTTTATCTCTTCCAACTCACTAAATTTATAAAAAGATGGAAAAATGCATAAGTACCTCCCCTGACCTATACCCGGATTCCTAACTACACATTTTTTCTTTACGGGAATCCTATTACCCCACTAAACTTATTTTAAATGAAATTATTTGCACCCTTAACGATGATGTGGTAGGGTGTGTGTATTTCACTCTCCCAAAGGAGAGTGAGAAGCAAGAAAAAACGATTTTCAGATTATTTTTTATTCTTTTTTACCATTTTTTGTTACTTTTTTTTCCCTTTTCCTTTTCCTTTTCCTTTTTCTTTGTCTTTTTTCTTTTACTTTTTTTTTTCGTTTCTTCTCTAATTCCAGCGGATATTCATGCACCGGCAACTTTGTCTAACCGTTTTTTTTCCATTTTTTCTTTTCACACACAAATTAAACTCTCAAAAAGATCTATTCATAAGCAAGGCAAAATACACTCAGATTTGGGGGAAAAAATTCATCATCGGAAAACTTTCCCACGCCGGAAAAAAATGATGTATTGAAATTTTAACTGAAAAAAGTTTTCTCAACTTATATTTATTTTTATTTCTTTTGCTCTTCCTCCCACACATAAACTATACTTTCAAGATTTTTTATATATATAAAACAAAACACACTTAGATCGGGATAAAAATATCGCCGGAAAAAAAAAATTCGCCGGAAAAAATGGTATTTGTGAAATTCCGACGACCACCATTTTATGCCGCCGGTGACCAAAACAATAAAAAAGAGAATGAAATAACCAAAAAAATGAGAATAATAAGAAATAAGAAAAAAGGATAAGAAAAAGAAGAAAGAATAAAAAAAGTACTAAAAATACATATGGGGGCGCGTGTAGCTCACCACTTGCCAAGAGTTTGGTTGTCAGCGTTAAGGGTGGAAATAATTACATTTAAAATAAGTTTAGGGGGGTAATAGAATCCCCGCAAAGAAAAAGTGCGTAGTTGGGCATCCGGGTATAGGTGAAGGGGTACTTATGCATTTTCCCTAAAAAAATCATTGTATGGGGGGGGGGGGGGTTGTGTTAAAACGTTCTTTTGTAATTATGGAAACTCGAGATGGGACGTAGAGTGATGAGCCCAAAGTGCAAGTAGTGCCCAAAATAAAGGCTATTTTTGTAATCATTAATTCATTCTCTTCGTACGATGTTAGTTTTCGAAAAAAAGGCTATATCCTCTTTTTCGAAACACGCTATCTGTCCTTCTTACAGTTGTGGGCATGTTTATTTTACAATGTGACATTAGTTCTATCCAAATAGTTTAGTGATCTTCTTCATCTTTGTACTCTTGTTTATTTTGTGCAGGTTCTTATTGGCGAATATTTATATGATGCCTCCTAAGGGCAAAAAGCAATATCACTGTCAAATTTTACCTCTCGATATGCTTAGCAGCCTCCCTGAGAATGTAATTGATGATATTCTTGTGCGTTTGCCTTTACGAGATGTTGTGAGGACTAGCATCTTATCAAAGCAATGGAGGTATAATTGGTGCAGACTTCCAGAATCGGCGCTTGATCAAACACTCTGGATAACCAAAAAGGATTTAATGTACTTTGCACATAAATTCACAAAGATTGTCACCTACTTTATGAGATTTCATGATGGACCAATCACAAGTTCACCCTCTTCATTCCTTATTTGGAAAGATCTCCTAATATTGACAAATTGATACGTTTCCTTAGTCATTCATTATTTTATGCTTGAGGAGGCAAGATAGATGTGGCACCTCTTATTGACTAGGAAAGACATTTACTATCTAATTTCTCAATTTTTTGAGCTTTTTCCTCCTATTAAATTTAAGAAAATCACATTTTAATTGCAAGAGAAAGACACCGTTCCAAAAAAAAAAAAAAACATCTTAATCGCACCTCCATAATAAATGAGTCAGAACCAAAAAGGCACACTCAAGAGACTCAGTATTAAAAATACCGTTATTAGGTTTCATCAGAAGCCAAAAGACACAATTTCTTTGTGTAATCAATGTGCTATTAATTGAGAATGCAACCATTACTATATGATGATCTTCATTTTCCTTTTTAAAGTTGTGCATGCTGCTGAGAATGCTGAAAATCATTGATGCTGAAAGAGATCGAGGATATTTAAGTGCAGACTTCTATCGAGACGAGAAGGTTGTAAATTTTGTTTTCTCATTCTGTTTCCTGCTCCTTGTGTTTTCTTCTGTCTACATGGTTGTAGCAGTAATATTGGAATTGGATATATTAGTTCTTACAGCTCCATATAATGATATAAAATAGAATGTTGAAGTTTCTTGTGACCAACAACTATGGGGCATCTCTACAATTTTGTCTGCTCCTATCAAGTGCATTTTTTTTAGAGAAGAGAAAGAGATATATGGTTTTTAAAGGTGAAGCGTGTAATGAGAAGGGTCAAGTTGCAACCATTTAAAGGTAAAGCTGTTTCACTATATATTTGTCACACCACTTTTTGTACCCCCGAAAAGAATATCTGTATGGGTTAAAGAGTTTTTCCAATTAAAGTGACAAAACTTGAGTAGGGATTATTTTATTGTTCAGAGTCGCCACTTGGAATTGATTTTTCGGTGTTCCAAGTCACCATTTATTTGAATCCCTAGTCAAAGGAAGGTTTGACTCTATTTTTATCGGTCCGCGAAAACAAAGTTCGGATAAGGAATTCTGTTGACCGGGGAGAAGGTATAAGGCATTCCCCGAGTCCCGTGGTCTAGCACGGTCGCTTTATTGACTTAAACTGGCTTGAATTAATTTTGGACAAACTGTGATTTATATGTATTTTCATGTTTTACCTATCCGCTTTTAATTATTAAAGTTGTTAAAAAAAGTATGATATAAATAGTATAAAATTATCCTAACCGCGCTACGAAAGCGAATGTGCGACCAAAACGAATTTTATTAATTTTGTCGTAACAGCGCTACGCAAGCGAATCCGCAGTTATGACAAAAGGATTATTAGCACACTATTATTTTCAGAAAAATTACTGTATTTGTGCTTTTGAGAAAATTATATATTAAAAGGTTACCATCGCTATTAAAAAGTTACTATCGCGCTACGCGAGCGAATCCGAGAGTGTGAAAGGATCAGAAATTTAACTAAAACTATAGATATAGTAAGAGATTAGTGAATTATTGAATGTTAAATATCACGCCACGCAAGCGAATCCGTGAATGAAAAGATTTAAGCGTGCCTACTGATTGCCTAGCAATTCAACTAATAAAAAAGAAAATGTGTTAATTAATTAATAACAGAAATCTGATTTCTATTATTATCTTCTAGCCTTATGGTTGGAAAAATTGTGCAAATAAATGTTGGACCAACTCAATCTTTTTTAAAGAAATATGTCAACTTCTTGTTAAAAGGAGAAATGGGCCAGCTTATGGATTTTAGAAGATGGGCCGGCTATTTATTTATTGAAAAAGTGGGCCAATTTGCTTATTTAGTTATGGTATTGAGCCAACATCTATAAAATAAATGGACAAAATATTTATATACTTCTTAAAGGCATTGGGCCTATTGGACAGAATATGACTTGGCCCATTATTGAGCTCCGAAAATGGGCATAAGCTGAAAGCCCAATGAACTTCAAATGCTGGTTTACTAAGATAGCCCACCTGGGCTAAATTGCGAGTCTGGCCTCTTTTGTTCTAAGCCATTAACCCTTATTTTTAACTAGCAATTTCAAACACCTATTTAAGATCTAGCCACTTTCTACCAAAAAAAAATCTAAAATCCCAGCAGAGATGGTCACATGTAAAATCTGAATTTTATCACAATAAATAAAGGTTTCAAACATGGCTCTTTTGTTATTTTCTTTAAAGAATAGCCTGTCATAAACTGGCCAGAATTGCAAAGGTGCAAAAGGAGTCTTTAAGCACATTGCAACCTACTTGAAACATCTCATTTTATATGCATCAAAACTATAATAGATAGTAAAGACAAATAACACATGAATAAAGAGTGTTTGATCAACCAAGGATTTATTTTTTACATATGAACTACAACAAGATATATTTAACAATAAAGAAATTTAGCTAAGCACTCATTTATTTAAATGGATATGCTCCCAACAATCAAGATGAGTTCCAATCTTCTTGTTAATGTGAAAATATCTGCAACATAAGATTAAAGAGTTACCTGAGTCGCAGAATAATAAATACAACAACGAAGAATGGAAGCTCAGCAACTAAAGCAGCATAAAAACAGCAGCAAAACAACAGAAAACCAGCAGCAAATCCATGTTAAAACAGCCCGAAAACTTCGAGAAGAAACCCAGAAACGAACTCTAAAGAGGACTTATACTTTTCTAAAAGTTTGCACTCTAAGATTCACTCCTAAAGCTCACCATTTCAGCTTACTTTTCATGTCTTCAACTGCTGAAATTTTTTATGTTTTTGTGTGTTTAAGCAATTCTAAAAAATATCTATGGAAGTGTGATCCAGTCCCTTTTAATGAAGAAAGGGCAGCCCTTAAATAGGCAAAGAAAAGCCAACTTTTTGGGACAGATTTTGGTTCAACAAAATATGTCCAAAAGAGGCTAAATTTGTGTGCTAAAGGCTGTCAAAAGGTGAAAGGACACGCCTGAAATCTGCTATGGCAGGAGCCAAAAGGTCACTTCAAGCCACCCTAACTAAAAGCAGCTACTAGTACCCTACAAAATATCTAATTTCAGATTTTAACAACACCAATATCAACCTATTGATTCAAATTAAACCAGAAGTATTAAACATGTAGTTAAATTTCAACACATGTATTATGAACCAACATGAGCAAAACAAAAAATTACTATTAAAGCCAAACGGAACGCACGATATCGCTGAAAGCGATTTAACAAAGACAAACATAAATCAGAAATGGATTAGAATAAAAGAAACAAGACAGAAACTAACTCTAAACTAAAAAACTCAAAAACAAAAAAGAAAAATTAGAAAATTAATACGGGGCGGGGATTGCGATTTTACCATATACTCGAGCATCCGGGAGACGACGACAGGCAGTGGTACGACATTGCGAGCAAGCTTCTATTGTTGATTTCTTGAGACCAAAAAATTCTGGTGAATCCGGTCCGGTTTTAATAATATCAACGACACAACCTTGCTCGAGCCGGTTTAGAGAAAGAAACGGGCGGCAGTGGGCGGCAAGTGGCGGGGCGCTATGCAGTGGTGGTGGCGCTAGGCGGCGTGGGGTTTTTTTTGATTTTTGAGTCGGAGATATGGAAAGAGGGAGAGAGAGGAGGCCGGTGGTGTAAAATTTTTGGAGTTTTGGGGTGATGGGCGGCGGCTAGGGTTTCGGTTAGGCTTAGATCTACGGAGATTGGTAGAGATTTGGAGATATGAGTGGTAGATAGGTAGAAAGAGGAGGAAGAGGGGAAGAGATGGTAAATTTTAGGGTGGATTGGAGGGTTTGCCTCCGGCGGCAGCGATTTCCGGCGGCGCAAACGGGCGGCGGTGGGCGGCGTGGCAGAGAGGGGGAGAGATGATAAGAGAGAAAAAAGAGAAAAGAATTATGGTGGAAATGGGGAAATTTTTCAGATTTTTGGAGGCCTTTAAATACCTAGGCCAAGAGTCAATGAGATCCCATTGGATCAAGATGGAATGGAGGGGTAAGATTTGATCTATTCATTTAGTGAAACGACGTAGTTTTATTATGAAACTACGTCGTTTTGATCCGGGTCTTGGCAAGCCATCAATTGGTCTGGGTTTGGTGCAATTGGGCCAATGATTTGGTCGATTTTTTTAGCCCATTTCACTTTAAAATAACACTAGCCCAAAGTTTTGTTCCTCTCTTAATTAAAATCATAATAAAACTCTCAAAACTACATACACACAAATAAGAACACACATACACACACACACACACACACACACACACACCATACACACATATATATATTATATATATATATTATATATATATATATATATATATTATATATATATATATTATATATATATATATATATAGAATAAAAAGACATGGCAAAAAATTAAGCATTTACAGCTGCCCCTCTTGTGCTCGAAACATGAAGGGTTTTCGTGCAAAGACAAGTGAATGCCATAGCTAATTTTTGCTCACATATCACTCCAAGGGAAGCAAATTTTGAAAAATAGTGACCGAACCTTGCTTCTGAGGTTGCCTAACTATCCTTGGCTGTAAAGGAATCAGGTCAGTGTAGTTCTGGAAAAAATTGTAGCTGGGACTACCAGACACTGGACAGTTAAGACTGCTGCCTGTTGCTGTTGCTGTTGCTTTTACTCTTACCGTTACTACTTGTCTTACATCAAAAAGAAAGAAGAAGAGCACTACATATGTCTGCAAACTAAGAGTACAAAATTCCTATCTACGTGTCTTCTTGGAGTCAAATCTTGATTCTGACTTGATCTCTTTGTTTGACCCTTAGACTGGATCTTGATTCTCTCTTTTAAAGAAGAATTATGACTCAATCTCGGTTGCTTGCTTTCTGGATTAGAATTTTGAGAAAATAAAACTTGAGAAGTGTGCGTTGCCGACACATTCATCAAGCTAATCCGACTATCGTGTGATCGAAATGACTTCTTTCTTCTGATGAGAGAACTGAAACTGCAAGGCTTTAATCGTCACTTGGGCTGTGCGGCAGAGCCTGCGAAGCCATAAAGACGAACAAAACGGAACAAAAATTTTCTGCCCCAGTCTGGCACTAGGAAAATTTTTGTGAGTTATTAGAGAGAAAGCTACAAACTATTTAATTTATTGAAATAAGGAGAAAAGAATGTAATATAAACTAGCTACGTTGAGGATACGCGACAACACAGAGGTAGCACCCTGTGTTACCAATGGCAGTGGAAATTATAGGCACAGTATCTATATTACCGACCAGATATAGTAAATAGCGTCTGAAAGAAACTAGCCAGGGGTAGGAGCCTTGTACCACTAGGAAGGAATGTAATTATGGGTTGGTATCCTTGTAGTACTGATAAGAGTGTTTGAATCCCTAGGCGAAAAAGGATTCTACCTGAGTTAAGCTCTGTAAAACACCCTGAGCGAAGAGTACTTCTACTCGGAACTATGAGTTGGATTCCCCTAAGGAGAAAAGATTCTACCTGAGTTAAGATGTGGAAACAACCTGAGCGAAGAGAGTACTTCTACTCGGAACTATTGAGCTGAATTCCCCTAGGCGAAATGATTCTACCTGGTTAAGCTGTGTAAAACACCCTGAGTGAAGAGTACTTCTCTACTCGGAACTATGAGCTCGATCCCCCTAGGCAAAAAGAATTCTACCTGAGTTAAGCTGTGTAAAACTCCGCTGAGTGAAGAGTACTTCTACTCGACTATGAGCTGGATCCCCCTAGGCGAAAGGATTCTACCTGAGTTAAGCTGTGTAAAACACCCTGAGAGAGAAGAGTACTTCTACTCGGAACTATGAGCTGGAATCCCCCTAGGCGAAAGGATTCTACCTGAGTTAAGCTGTGTAAAACACCCTGAGCGAAGAGTACTTCTACTCGGAACTTATGAGCTGGATCCCCCTAGGCGAAAGGATTCTACCTGATTAAGCTCTGTAAAACACCCTGAGCGAAGAGTACTTCTACTCGGAACTATGAGTTGGATTCCCCTAGGAGAAAAAGATTTCTACCTGAGTTAAGATGTGTGAAACAACCTGAGCGAAGAGTACTCTACTCGAACTATGAGTTGGATCCCCCTAGGCGAAAGGATTCTACCTGAGTTAGCTGTGTAAAACACCCTGAGCGAAGAGTACTTCTACTCGGAACTATGAGCTGGATCCCCTAGGCGAAAAGATTCTACCTGAGTTAAGCTCTGTAAAACACCCTGAGCGAAGAGTACTTCTACTCTCGGAACTATGAGTTTGGATTCCCCTAGGCGAAAAGATTCTACCTGAGTTAAGATGTGTGAAACAACCTGAGCGAAGAGTACTTCTACTCGAAACTATGAGCTAGATCCCCCTAGGCAAAAGGATTCTACCTGAGTTAAGCTGTGTAAAACACCCTGAGCGAAGAGTACTTTCTACTCGGACTATGAGCTGGATCCCCTAGGCGAAAAGTTCTACTAACCTGAGTTAAGCTACGAAATGACCTCTTTTTTCGTAGCTTCTCAGTGGACATTTTTTCGTCTGGGATCCAGCTCCATAAGTTCCGAGGGAGTAGTAGAACATAATAGCTTGAATGCATGGCTGAAAAGAGAAAAAATGGAGATTTAACGAATATTCCTTAGCGCCTTTCTGAGGGTGACGTTCATGGTGTTCTTTTAGATCTTCATTACGGCTGCTATCAGTAGATCTTTTGCTTAGCCCGCTTCTTTGCTTCTGACTTCAGACAAAGAGAGGATATATGTATAGGATTATTTCAAAGTGGTAGTTGGTTCTCTCTTGTTGTGCGGCTTAGATGCCTTGAGTGAAGTTTTTTGATTTTCACGCGACCCCATTCCTTTAGATCGCAAGAATCAGAGGTATACTCTTTGTTTCTAGCGTGCGGTACCTAGAGAGGTGGGCGGTCAATGTTACTACCATCATATCGCTTTCTAGAGAGCTAAGTTGGATTTAACATTAAGTGTTCACCTCCAACTGTTTCATACAGTTACTGTCCATTGGCTAACGGGGTTTTTCAACTAGGCCCATCCGTCTTCTAAAGGCCAATCTGCATGTTTTTATGTTCATTTATTAAATTAACTCGTTGCTTCTGACGCAGCCAGTATCAGTCTTCGTAGGTCCCGTAGTAGCTTATCAACTTCGCATGGAAGCTTAGGTCCCTAGCACTTTCAATGCGACTTTTTAGTCTTTTCTTTTTCTGACTATAACACCATAAGGTGGTTTGCTGGTAATGTTCAATTTAGATCATCGATAGACAGCTTTTACGTCTCGCCATTGCTGCCAAATGCAAATATTTCCCTATTGCTCCAAGACTCTGTGCTTTCGAGTGAGGGTTTACGGACGGTAAATTTGGGTTTTAGCTAGTTTTTTTGCAGTTCACATTATCTGTTGTATTTTTGCTTTTTGATGCAGCGATTTCGTGAGCATTCGAAAGGGACTCAAAGAAAAATTTAGGTGTAAATTACACAGCGCAATACCATGATTTTGAAACAAGGGTAAGATAGGAAGTAACAGATTGTTTTATATACACGTAACCATTGATCCCTGGTTGCGAGAACGGACATCAGAGTTATGACAGGTGTATCTTGCGAGGAATTCGAATAATCACAGAGTGACGAATTTGGGACATGCTGACGCCTGATTCGTCTTTCTCAGCTGTCCTTACAATGTCCGTGCTTAGATATCCGCACGCAGAACGCCTTCATTTCAGCTTAGAACTCTCCGTAATTTGTCTTTCGCTTCTTATGCGCGGAGAAGTCAAACCGATCCTTCTAGTTATACTCTCGGGAGCTTATAGATTAGTAACTTCTTTCCTCAGGTGTTACAGCTTACTCTGGTTGGTATCCTTTTGCTAGAAGCTCAGTTCCGTAGAGTGAAGTCTTTCGCTCAGGTGGTTTTTATACACAGCTAATCCAGGGTAGAGCGACTCCCTTTTTCTTGTGCTAACGCAGGGGGTATCCAGTTCATATATGTCCCGAGTATGCTCAGAGCACCTATAACTACAATCACACAGTCGGTGTTCTTCTTAACTACTCAGTCTTCACTCTCACGGATCATAAATTACTTTTGCGCTATAGCGCGCGGTGTATTTCGGTGCGGCCACCTAACATGATCCGAGGTGATAATGTTACTCTTCACTTCACGCAAATAGAAGGATGTCTCTTAACTCAGCTCTAATATACTCCAGCTAGATCATTTCGCCTCTGAGGGGGAACTTCACACCAATAGTTCTGCGGTAGTAAAGTCAGCCTTTCGCTATGATGAGTTTGTTTCAACCACACTCTCTGATTCAGCGCAGAGATCGTTCGTCCTAGTGGGAATCTCAACTCTATAGTTCCTAGTCACGAAAGTACTCACTTCGCTCCAGACGGTGTTATTGACGAGCTTAATCATGGTAGACCTACTCCCTTTTCGCCTAGGGGCATATCAAACAACTCTTTTTTATCAGCTTAATACAAAGTTATATCAACCCTTAACCTTTTACATTTCTCCTTCTAGTGGTACATTTAGTGTCCTTACCCTGGCTACGTTTCCTTTCGGTATATAGGATATCTTTTGGTGCTATATATTTCCACTTTGCCATTGTAATCTACCAGTGTGTTGCTCTATCACCCTGTTTGGTTGCGCTATCCTCACAGTAAGCTAGTTTTTCATTATTCTACTTTATTTTCTTTTCTTTATTTCATAAAATAAATAGTGTTAAGCTTTCTCTTAATTATACTTCACAAATTTGTTTTCTTAGGCAGAAAGCTGGGAGCAGAAAATATTTTTTGTTTCTATTTTAGATGGTGTCTTTGAATGGCTTCGACAGGCCATCGTTAGACAGACAAGCCCATAGAGTGACTGATTAAGAGCTTTGCCAGTTTCAGTTTCTCAGTCACGAGAAAAAGAAGTTCATTCGATCACAACGGAATGGCAGCGGAAGGTGTAGAGTGCGATTTGGGATAATGTTGGTTCGGCAACTGCTAACTTCTCACATAGTTTTTAATTATTCTTATCAAAAAATTATCTCAGATCATCCAAGAAATGCAAGCTAACCGAGAATTGAGGTCATGAGATCTCTTCTTATAAAAGATAGAATCAGATCCGTTTTTGCTATAGAGGGTTCAACACGAAGAGATCAATGTCAAGAATCAAGAATCTTCGACTCAGCATAGACATCGTAGATAATGGAATTTTTTGTTACTCATTAAAGGCCGTTTTAGTGCGAGACATTAGTATGTGCTCTTCCCTCTTTTTCTTTGATGTAAGAAAGTGTAATCGCGGATAAGAGTAAACAAAGCAAAACAGCAAACAGCAAACAGAAAAGCGCCAGTCTTAAAATAAGCACAGTAGAGCTGGATAAGTTCATCCCCAGCTACAATATTTGTACTCAGAACTACAAGCTGACTGATTCCTTTTAACAGGCCAATGGATATGTAGGCAACCTCAGAATGCCCATGAGTGGTTCGGATCACTAAAATTGTTTTCGAATAAAAAAATTTGCTTCACCTGTGGAGTGATATGTTGGTAGCAAAAAATTTTTTAATTTTTAAAGCTATGACTGATACCACCTTTGTCTTTTGCGACGAAACAATTCGGTCATAAGTTTACCTTGGGAACCGTTTTCTCATACCAGGAGAAGCATCAGTGAAAAGGAGGGTGGACAGGCACGATGGTAGATCATTTACTATATTGCTTTAATCTCTTTCGTGCGCCATCGCCTGATGTTCTGATTTTGATGACTTCTGGTGATAAGGTATATTTATATAAGGACTGTTAGTACTATCCTGCGCGTACTTTATTAATTTTATATAGTAATTAGTGAATAGTATATATTATTATATGGGAAGATAGATATGTAGATAGATGATTTATATGTATGACTATAGGGTTTGTTCTCACTGATGGGATAGCGCCTATAGGTGATATATGTGTGTATAGTGTGGTGTGTTGCTGTGTGTGTGTAGTGGTGTAGTTGATATGTGTGTGTTCAATCTTATTTGGTGTGTATGGTACCAGGTTTTGAGAAGTTTTATTGATGATTTATATGAACACTAGATAGTGATGCCTTAATCGGACTATTGGCCATTGCACCACCCCAGACATTTGATGGCTTGGCCAGCCCGCGGAAATCAATCGAGACGACGTTAGTTTCTCATAATAAAACTACGGTCGTTTCAAACTAAATGAATTAGATGGGCGCTAAACTAAGAGTCTTATACACCCCTCAATTGCCATTCTTGTCCATGGATCTCATTGACTTCTTGGTCCTTGGTATTTAAGGCCCCAAAATCTGAAAAAATTTACCATTTCCACCCAATAATTCCTTTTCTCTTTTTTCTCTTTATCACTCTCTCCCCTCTTGCCACGCCGGGCGCAGTGCTGCCCGTTTGGCCGCCGGCGGAATTCGCTGCAGCCGTGGGCACCCTCCAATCCACACTAAATTTTACCTAATCTTTTCTCCTCTTCGGCTCTCTTTTCTAGCTATACCACTGAATATATGCTCCCAATCTCTACCAATCTCCGTAAATCTAAGCCTACGAACCTAGCCGCCGCCCTACACCCGAAAACTTCCAAAAATTTTACAACACGGCTCACTCTTCTCCTCTTTCCATATCTCGACTCAAAATCAAAAAAAGGGCCCCACGCGCCCTAGCGCACACCACTGCTATATGCGCCGCCGCCGACTGCCACGCCACCTTGCCACGGGAACCCAGGGTAAAGGCCTGCCTACGTATCCTTTGCTCCCCGTGGATTATTTTTTCACACTGCTCTAAACCCGGCCTCGCGAGGCAAGGATTTGTCGGGTCCTGATGTTGATTATCTATTAAAACAGACTCTGGATTCACCCAAGGAATTTGTTTGGTGGCTCAAGAATAGGGTCAGACGAGATGAGGGAAGCCTTGGCGTCGAGATTTCGTAACCACTTACTCAGAGATTCTTGCTTTCGCTGTCTGTTCGTTCCCGCAGTTTTGCTCTGAGTTATATATCAGCAGTAAAGAATACAGCCAGTTCCACCCTTGGGCTCACCAAGAGTTTTATGATTAATTGATTTTACTTTATAAAATTTTGTCTCTTATTTGATTTTGAGTTGTTCTAGTTGTAGAGTTAAGTTGACTGTCTATGTATTTTCTATTATTACTATAATCCAATCTTCACTGAATTATTTGCTTGTCACTATTGTTAAATCGCATTCAAGCAGATATTCGAGTGGGCGTTATCCGGGTTTTGGCCTATATTACTATTAATTATTTATTGATTTAGCGTCATGTGTGGTTGTACCAAAGTAACATACATGTGATTGAATTATATAACATTACTATGTTTATATAGCGTGGATTTTAAATTATGTGATATACAAATAGGTCTGATATTATGCAAGGATTGGTATAGCTGATAAAACTCTGAATCTTGTAGGAAATTCTCGATTTTCCATTGGGTAAGGGATAGACTAATGTCGCCCTAGATGCTTTTTTTGAGATAGGAGGAGATGGACTGAAGTGACCTTATCTGGCTTCTGCCATAAGCAGATTTCAGGGCTGTCCTTTCACCTTTTGGACAGCCTTAGGCACACAAATTTTAGCCTCTTTGGACAGATTTTTGTTGAAGCCAAATACGTGTCCAAAGTTGGCTTATTCTTTGCTATTTAAGGGCTTTGCCCTTTCTTCATTAAAGGGACTAGGATTCTAGAACACCTTCCATAGATATTTTTTTAGAAATTTGCTTAAACCACAAAAACATAAATTTCAGCAGTTAAAGACATGGAAAAGTAAGCTGTAAATGGTGAGCTTTAGGAGTGAATGCATATAAAGAGTTGTCAACTACCATTGTTAGGGATAAATAAGATATTACAGTAACACTCATATATCTTTTTGATTGCTCTGGCATTAATAGTCATAGTCTGGTACCGCGTCCTTCTTCATCCTTTACGAGATAGTTTCGTTTGTCTCTGAGGGGTCTCCTTCTTTCTCGTTCGAAGTTTTGGTCGGGTCACCATCGACTTTTTTATACTTAATCGTGGATTTATGCCTTGTGCTAAGGTGTTTCCTCTTTGCCCAGTCTTGTTGTTTTGTCCTGCGGCTGAACTGTTGTTTTTTCATTTGCTCGCGCCTTTGGTTGCTGCAAGCTTTCCAATTTTCGTTGTTGTTTATATTTATTCCTGCGAACTTCAAGGTCACATCTTGAATATCTTTTATGTTGCAGATATTATTCCACTCGATTGTGAAACGCCGAGAGAATTGAAAGCTCAGTTGAATTTGGTTAGCGGACAAGCGATTATTCTCTTTAAAGTAAATGAGTGCTATTAAGCTAATTTCTTTTATAGATACTAAGTCATAGCTGGCCTACTCTACCCAATTGTTTCGGCCTTTATGGGCCGTTCCATCGCACTAGTAAATTTAAATAAATCCTTGGCCTTTTGATTCAAAAATTTACCCAGCCGTCTTCATATTCCGACCTGTAGTTTCTTATTTTTTGTCTTTGATTACCCTGTAAATCCTATATTTAATATTAAGTATATTCGTATCGCAGGTATAAAACCCTGAGATGACTATCTCCAAGAGTATGCTAGGATTTGGCAAATTGTTGCTTAAAAGACTCCCTTTTGTTGCACCTTTGAATTCTTGGCTCAGGTTATTACTGATAGAGGTCCTAATATCTTTAAAGGAAAATAAACAAAGAGCATGCTATTTGAAACCTGTTTTAATTTTCATCAGTGTATTGTGAACTCACTAATTCTTCAAGAGATCCCTCTACCTACATGTGTCACCAAGTGCATTCCTTTTCCTGCTGAGGTGTACTTTTAGCTAATGATTTTTTTTGGCTATTCATGATAATGTGGCTTAGATCATTAAAATAGGTGTTTGGTCAAATTCGCCCTGAGTGAAGAAATAATGAGGATGAAATTGAGGGTTACGAAGACAAAAGGAGGACCAGACCCGCAATTTTTTAGCCCAGGTGGGCCTATCTAGTAAACCAGCATATTTGAAAGTTTCCATTCGGGCCTTCTTTCCCACACGCTGTGATGATGCCACATTTATTATCTGGAGTCTCACAATAACTTGGGCCAAGTCCATTATTCTGTCGCAATAGGCCCAATGGCCTCTTCAGAATGTATATCCATTATACATAAGCAAATAGTTTATTGTCCAATTTATTTGGTAATAAGATGTTGTGGTGCTCCTCAATAACCCATAAAAGATAATAGTAATGCAAATTAGGCCCACGCTTTTTCAAATAAATATAATAGCGCGGCCCCATTTACATAAAGATCACCTGTCCATAAGCTGGGCGCGCAGTTGTCTCTCATATTTAACAGAATGTTCGGACACCTTCAATATAGTCTTTAAAAAAGAACTTGAGTTCGGTCCAAGCAGCCCCTAGTAGACTTTTTTCATGCCAGTGGCAGCCCCATAGGACATTCCTTTGATCATTCTCTCATAACGCAAATTTATAGTCGCCTTAGAGATAGGATTAATAATTCGATGAATCGTCAGTTGACTCCGCTCTGTTTTCTAACTGTCATTCCTAATTATGCTAACTTTATATTTCCACTATTGTCTCGTAAGTGGGTTTATATTAAAGTAGTGAAATGTGACTTAATAAGGGCAAATGTATTCTTCAGTAAATTGGAGGTTCGGCATACCTACCGGTCTCTAATACAAATGCCTTTTATTCATCAGGACTTGTTGCGTGGCGTGATATTCTAACATTCAACTATATTCACTAAAACTCTTAACTATATTATAGTTTTAGTTAAATATTTGCTGATCTTTACCACTCTCGGATTGCTCGCGTTAGCTCCGACGCTGTACAATCGATCATAGTAACTTTTTATATGCTGATCGGTAACCTATCGTTAATATCATGAATTTTCTACAAAGCACTAATACAGTAACTTTTTCTTAAAATAATAGTTTGTCTATAATCCTTTTGTCATAACTGCCGGATTCGCTTGCGTAGCGCATGACTTCGGGACAAATATTATAAAATTCGTTCTGTGGTCGCACATTCGCGTTGGTCTAGCGCAGTTGTTAGGATAAATTTTATACCATATTATATCAAATACTTTTTTACAACTTTAATAATTAAAAGCCGGAATAGGTACAAACATGGTTGGAAAATACATTATTGAATCACAGGTTGGTTCCGAAATTTAATTCAAGCCAGTTTTAAGTCAATAAGGACGTCGTGACACACGGGGACTCTGGAATGCCTCTTTATACCTTTTCTCCTCGGTCAACAGAATTCTTATCCGATAACTTTGGTTTTCGCGAGCCGCATAATAATAGAGTCGAAATCCTCCTTGTGACTAGGGATTCAAAAATGGTGACTTGGAATCAACCGAAAAATCAATTGCCTTAAGTGGCGATCCCTGAAAACAATTAAAAAAATCCGCCTTACTTCATAGTTTGGTCACTTATAATTGGAAAAATCTTAATCCCATTACGATATT
>NW_017673192.1:31526-97449 GCF_001879085.1 Nicotiana attenuata
CCAAAAAGCTACTAAGCCGACTCATGAAGTATCCTCCCACCACATGGGAGGAGATCCACAACGCCTACTGTGCCGAGGTACGAGCAGATGAGGATGACCTCAACGGACCAACCCAGCGGCTCACGAAAATACAGACAGAAGCAAGGAGGGATCAACGCAGCGAGGGCCGGCGGGAACAATCCTCGCGCTTCAACAAAGAAAGGCAAGAGCCTTACGTCAGATCCTTGCATCCACCACCGCCTAGACACACAGAAGCACTGCAGCGACATGTCGCCCCACTCCGTAATGAAAGAGGTATGCCCCCTTTATTATCCGCCCATAACTTTTGCGTGTCTCCCTCAGATATAGTGTACGCACTGGAGAAGCTGGGCACCAAGGTACAATGGCCGCAGAAGATGAAATCAGACCCCGCCATGAGGAAGTCAAATGTCCTGTGCGAGTTCCACCAAGAACGAGGGCACAAAACCGAAGATTGCATAGGGCTACGGCAGGAGGTGGTCAGAATGCTGAACCAAGGATACTTGAGGGAGCTGCTCAGAGATAAGGGAAAGATCAACTTCGCACGAGGGTGGGATCAACCTCAAGGGCCGCCAAAGCCGCCTTCGCCAGCACGCACCATTAACATGATCGTCGGAGGAGGCGACGATTCAGCAATCAACCATGTAAAGTTCACCACTTCGCACAAACTGAAGCGAACAATCGCCCACGAACGGTATGATGACTTCGAAGAGAGTATCACCTTCGATAAGTCAGATGCCAACGGTTTGTCTTTTCCTCATTATGATGCTTTGGTCATAACTTTACGTATTGCTGACACTGATGTTAAGAGAATCATGGTTGATGATGAAAGCGGAGCCTGAATTATCCATCCAAGAGTCCTCGCGCAAATGAGGCTCGAAGATAGGATAATACCGCGTTGCATAACACTGACAGGTTTTAACAATGCAGTGGAACGAACTTCTGGGGAGGTATCATTGCCGATTTTAGCAGGAGGAGTTATGCTGGAAACCACTTTCCACGTCATGAACCAAGAACAGCCTACAACGCCATCATAGGACGCCCGTGGATACACGTCATGCGAGCAGTCCCCTCAAGCTTCTACCAAGTGATCAAGTTCCCCACCCCTTGGGGAATATTTAGCATTCGGGGCGAGCCGCGCACCGCGCAAGAGTGCTACCGAATCACTCAAGACTACTCACACACCAAGCAGTTGAAAGGAGCAAGTGCGGAAGCATCGCAATCATCCATGTCGGGGACTAAGGCCGACCCGACAACGGAAGCCATCAAAGATCCGGACATCGTAGAAGCCTGCAAAGCAACGGTCGAGGATCTCAACCCAGTACAACTGGACATCACCGACAACTCAAAAAAAGCCTACATCGGACACAGCCTCTGCGACCCAAGTAAGTACCATGAATTTTTAACTAACCACGTAGATCTATTTGCTTTTTCTCATTCAGATATGCCGGGGATACTAAGAGATATTGCCACCCACAAACTGAACGTCGACCCACTATATCCACCCATGCGGCAAGTTAGAAGAAAGTTCAACGCTGCAATCAACGAGGCCGTCAGCGAAGAGGTAGATAAGCTACTGGCCAATGGGTCCATAAGGGAATCAAAATATCCCCAATGGGTCGCCAATGTCGTCATCGTCAAAAAGAAAAACGGGAAGTGGAGGATGTGCATAGATTTCACAGACCTTAACAAGGCATGCCCGAAGGACTCGTTCCCGTTACCTCACATCGACCAGTTGATCGATGCCACAGCAGGACATGAGCTGCTAAGCTTCCTAGATGCCTACTCCGGCTACAACCAGATCATGATGGCCGAGGAGGACCAAGAAAAGACAACTTTCATCACCCACCAGGGAACGTATTGCTACAAGGTGATGCCCTTCGGACTCAAGAACGCAGGGGCGACGTATCAGAGGCTAGTTACCAGAATGTTCAAGGAACAGCTTGGCAAGACCATGGAGGTCTACATCGACGATATGCTGGTAAAGTCGGCAAACAAAGAAGACCACCTCGACCATCTGAAAGAAGCCTTTGAGATACTACGACAGTACGGGATGAAATTAAACCCAGAAAAGTGCGCCTTCGGCGTAGCATCAGGGAAGTTCTTGGGTTTCCTCGTATTACAACGAGGTATCGAAGTAAATCCTGACCAGATCAAGGCGATAGACGCAATACTTGACCTTGCACAACAAAAAACAGGTACAAAAGCTGACAGGGCGAATAGCCGCCCTATCCAGGTTCATCTCACGATCCTCCGACAGGTGCCATAAATTTTTTAACGCATTGAGAAAAGATCACGGACTACAATGGAACGAGGAATGCGGTGAGGCTTTAAAAAATTTGAAAGAATACCTGTCTTCGCCACCATTGCTAGTGAAAGCGAACCCTGGCAAACCCTTGCTAGTATACCTGGCAGTGTCCGAAGTTGCCGTCAGCGCAGTCCTGGCCCGTGAAAACAAAGGTACGCAGTCTCCTATTTACTATATCAGAAAACCCTAGTGGACGCCGAAATATGGTATCCACACCTCGAGAAGCTGGCTCTGGCACTGGTCGTAGCTTCACGAAAGCTTAGACCCTACTTTCAGTGTCATACTATAAAAGTTATAACGACCTTTCCCCTGAGAAGCATCCTACACAAGCCCGAGTTATCGGGCAGGCTCGCCAGATGGGCCATAGAGCTCAGCGAGCACGACATATCCTATCACCCGAGAAACGCCATCAAGTCGCAGGTACTTGCAGATTTTGCGCCGACTTCAATACAGAGATTCTGCCGGAAGCGGAACTAGAGGCCATTCGTGCCACTCCTAGTACCGACCTCTTGACCCTCTACACTGACGGCGCTTCCAACGCCTCGGGATCGGGACTGGGACTCGTACTCGAGGTCCCCACGGGCGAAATAATTCGTCAGTCCATACGATGCCCCGAGATGACTAACAACGAGGCCGAGTACGACGCTGTGATTGCAGGTATGAAGTTAGCCATCAAGTACGGAGCTCGACGACTCATCCTCCATTGCGATTCTCAACTCGTGGTAAACCAGGTCACCGAGACTTACCAGATCAAGGAACAGAGACTGCAGAAATATCAATCAGAAATTCACAAGTTGATGCCCGAGTTCGACGAATGCCGCCTGGAACAAATCCCGAGGGCGCAGTACGTCGAAGCAGATGACCTAGCCAAATTGGCTGCAGCCACCAAAAACATCAACAAGGGAAATATAGTCACCCTCCTCCATTCAGCCATAGATCACACTGAGGTACTCTCTTTACATCTAACTTGGGACTGGCGCAACCAGTTTATCTCATATCTGCAGGACGGGACACTCCCGCTCGACAAAAAAGCAGCCAAAAAGCTCCGCGTACAAGCCGCCCGATACTGCCTAATAACTCACGATCTGTACAAAAGAACGTTTGGCGGACCCCTCGCTAAGTGCTTGGGGCCACACCAAACAAGGCAAGTACTCGAAGAGGTGCACGAGGGCCACTGTGGCGCACATGCCGGCAATCGCGCTCTCGTCCGTTGCATCATCCGAGCTAGGTACTACTTGCCCACAATGAAAAAGGAGGCAGCGGAGTACGTTCGCAGGTGCGAGCAGTGCCAAAAGTGTGCCCCCATGATACATCAACTGGGAGAGCCCCTACACTCAGTAACATTACCTTGGCCCTTCATCAAATGGGGGATGGACATAATCGGTCCCCTGCCAGCAGGATGAGGAAAGGTACGATTTCTGTTAGTTTTGACTGACTATTTCTCCAAGTGGGTAGAAGCAAGTGCGTACGCCCCAATACGCGAACAAGAAGTCATCGCCTTCATACGGAAAAACATCATATGCCGCTTTGGCATCTCCAAAGAAATCAGCTGCAATAACGGCCCCCAATTCATCGGCAAAAAGATAACGGAGTTCTTTGATAAATGGCACATCAAACGGATACTCTCCACGCCATATCACCCCGCCGCTAACGGCCAAGCAGAATCCTCCAACAAAACAATATTGAACATACTGAAGAAGAAACTCGAAGAAGCCAAAGGGCTCTGGCCCGAATTACTACCAGAGGTACTGTGGGGATACCGGACAACGCCCAAATCCAGCACAGGAGAAACACCGTACTCACTGGTCTACGGAACCGACGCGGTTATACCAGTCGAAATCGAAAAACCAAGCCTGAGATATTCACATACCAGCGGAGAAGACAATGACATGGGTAGGCTTCAAGACCTCGATGAGGCAGAAGAACGAAGGGATATGGCCCACATAAGAATGACAGCTCAAAAGCAACAGGTCGAAAGGTATTACAACGGAAAAGCTAAAATACGACCGCTCAAAGTAGGCGACTACGTCCTCAAAGCCAAAACTTTGGCGTCAAAAGACCCAAGCGAAGTGAAACAGGGCACTAATTGGAGCGGGCCATATAAAATCACAGCAGATGCAGGCAAAGCAGCATTCCAATTGGAAACAATGGAGGGAAAAATACTCCAAAACAACTGGAACGTCGCCCACCTCAAGTACTTTCATTTTTAAGGGGCGTCTCCCGAGTCGTACTCTTTTTCCCTTACCTGAGTTTTGTCCCAATTGGGTTTTCTCGGGGAGGTTTTTAACGAGGCGCCGAAGGGGACACCCAGGGGCGTATGGAGACAGGTTTGTCATACCGGCCAGTCAACGCGTTCTCCAAGCCGATATAATAAAGGGACTAGCCTAGTTGAGTCTCCATTATGTAAGCGGCTAAGGCCACCAACTCCATTATGTAAGCGGCTAAGGCCACCTTCTCCATTATGTAAGCGGCTAAGGCCACCTTCTCCATTATGTAAGCGGATAAGGCCACCAACTCCATTATGTAAGCGCCTAAGGCCACCTTCTCCATTATGTAAGCGGCTAAGGCCACCAACTCCATTATGTAAGCGGCTAAGGCAACCAACTTCATCCTATGGGCCAAAGGCCATCGCCAATGATCGTCGACCCCGCTCGACGACGACGGATAACACTTCAACGACAGTTGAAGTTACATCCTATGGGCCAAAGGCCATCGCCAATGATCGTCGACCCCACTCGACGACGACGGATAACATTTCAACGACAGTTGAAGTTACATCCTATGGGCCAAATGCCATTGCCAATGATCGTCGACCCCACTCGACGACGACGGATAACACTTCAACGACAGTTGAAGTTACATCTTATGGGCCAAAGGCCATCGCCAATGATCGTCGACCCTGCTTGACGACGACGGATAACACTTCAACGATAGTTGAAGTTACATCCTATGGGCCAAAGGCCATCGCCAATGATCGTCGACCCCGCTCGACAACGATGGATAACACTTCAACGATAGTTGAAGTTACATCCTATGGGACAAAGGCCATCGCCAATGATCGTCAACCCCGCTCGACGGTGACAAACCATGTATAAACAAAGAACAACACAAAAGAATAGCAACAAAAGTATAATTCTTTCACTATGAAAAAAATTATATACATTTAGTCCCATGGAGGACTCCAATTACATTCCAAAAGAAAAAAGGCAAAACCTATACAAGTCTTAAGGAGCCTCGCTAGATTTACCATCGCCATCCGCTTGCTCTCCTTCTCGACCATCGCCACCGAGGCGGTAAGTCTCATTAAACCATGGGTCGGACTCGAGCCGGTTGACGTCCTCCGAATTATAGCCCTCTCGGTCAGGAGAGTCGGAGCTGTACCCAGAAGCTACACGAGCGGCATAAGTCTCGCGCCACTGCTCCTGAACTTCCTCCTCAGAGACCCGTTCCGCAATAAGAAGTTTTTTATACACGTCCAATTTGGCCTCCGCATATATCCACATCTCGTGCGCATCTTGGGTCGCATCCCAGGGACGTGGCGGGGTAGTACGCCTGAGGACATCGATCTCAGCCACCTTAGCTTCGAGCTCGCCTGTCAAAGCCGCTACCCTACGATGAAGATCGGTTACCTCCGCTGCCACTCCACGGCTAAGCTCCAACTCCTCCTCTCTCAGTTTGAGGAGTGATTCCAGCTCGCTATTACGAGCCATAGCCTTCACCAACTCCTCTTCCGTTTTCTCCAGCTCCGCCGCCCTGCGGCTCAATTGTGCCTCCCTCTGTTCGAGGCCTTCCCGGAACACCTAGTATTGTGGATCTTGCCGGAAGAGATCCACCGCCGCTTGATGCTTGGAGCGATACCGTTTATACCTCTTCACCATCTTATCAAAAACGGTCGTTCTCTTCTCCTCACGGCGCCTCCTCTCCACTTCCAAAACCAGGGTCTAAAGAAGAATATATATACATGCATGTAAGTTAACACGCATCAAAATCAACTTCACAACACACGGAAGAACAGAGAAGTTACCTGTAACGCCATACCAACGACCCTCCGAGACAGCTCCGCATCGCTGACAGCGCTCAGCATCTCGCGCTCGGGGGCAGCACACAGTAGGGCCATCTCCAGTGCAGCCCGCTCGCTGTACTGTAACACGTTATAAGCCCCTGGAATCACGATGCGGCGGCCAGATCCGTCTGCTTTCATCTCCACGCATGCAAAGTTTTCCGCCATCTCATCTACATTCCCGTGGGCGGCCTCAGCAGCTGGTCCCCCAGCGTCGCCACCGACAAATGGCGATGAGCTACCCTCGGCAACACGAGCCGAGCTGGTACCAACATTAGCACTTATCTAGTTGTCCGGCCTCCCCGAACGGATGGCGTCGGCCATAAAGACGGGCCTAGTTGTTTGACGAGGCGCATCACCCTCTTCATCTCCAGTCGCCACCGCCTTACCCATCATGAGGCTCCTCCTTTTTCTCTCCTCAGGCTCCTCGCCTTCGGAAGGCTCGTCCGCAGGTTGCGGAGACAATGTCAACGGCCTCGCCTCATTTGTAGCCACCTCCGTAGGAGCAACCTCTTGTAAAGAGGCTACGGTCACCCCTTCCCTGACAGAAGCACAAAGTATTTCCTGCGTATTCTGACCAACATCTGATCGGGAGGAGGCGGATGCCGTCGCCCTCCTCTTAGGAGCACTTCGACCTGGCATTAAAAGTTATTTAGCTGACGAAGTTTGTGAAAGCGACTAATTAAAGTCGAAGAAATACCTGAAGGGCTCGCGGGACCGTAACGTTCAATGAATTCAGCCCACGTACGGGTCTCTTCCGCGAGAGGCAGCAAACCGGACACCCACTGCTTAATATCGGTTACGAACCGGGGGACGTGAGCTATTCTGCAAAATAACAGAAAAATCATAGGGATGGTATAATCGGAACCGCTAAAGGCACGTACGATAAATGACTCGACGGATAGGAATACTTACGTCTCGAATTCCACCTCTCAGGGAATCCGATGGGGTTAGACACCAGGTGCTCCGTCTTGATAAAGAAGTATCTACGCCAATGGCCCCGATTAGCCCGATCGTCGGTTTGCACGACCAACCCCTTCGAGCCACGATTCTTTAGATGCAGCATGGTGCCCCTTAGGTAGCTGGCGCTGAATAGCTGCAATAGGTGGTGGACGGAGACCTCCAGCCCGACCAGCTCCGCGTATGTAGACATTACCCTACATACCTTTAGGGTATACCGAGTGAGTTGGGTGGGACACATGTTGTAATAACGGCAGAGTTCTTCCGCCAATGGAAAAATGGGGAGGCCATAGTCGATCAAAAAGGGATATTCGTAAAACGTACAGTACCCCGGTCTATGGGTGTTCGCGTAGTCCGTTCCTGCTAAAACCATCTCCACATGAGCGGGTATATCATACGACGCACGAAGATTATCTAAATCAGTTTGTTTTAACTCAGATTTCTCCCAAGGTTGTTCGGGAGAATCCCGTTGAAAGTCCCTCCTAATAAGGAGTTGCTTCAGGAGTACGTTATCTACGGTAAGAGGGGTGAGATCCTCCCCTTTCTCTCCCTTACTGCCGCCGGATGGAGGCGGTATGTCAGATGATTTATTATTACGAGCCCCCGGAGCGTTATCCCGTTTAGGTTTTATCATGGTTTCCGATTAAGGAGTGATGTACTACACAACCACAAGTGTACTTCCAGGGAAGCGGTGATTTTTCGTAAAAAGGAAGCATTTTCTTGAAATAGTTGGAAAACGTTTGCAGATGATCTAAAGTTAGGTTAAGTTGAACCCTTTCCCTATTTATAGGGTCGGGTAGCGTCGAAATCGAAGAGGCAAGACCCCAAACAGGCGCGGGAAACCAAGCATCAGAACACCTTTTCTACTTCCTCGGGAACACACGTAATGATGACGCCTGCATATGGTGACGTCATCTCAGGGAGGGAATTGCGCGCCAATGTGTCAACAAATTCAAATGATCGCCCCTCCACGTCGTCGTCTCCAAGCATGGTCAAAATTCTCCTAATACAAGGATCATGGTTCCGTCCATCGGCGACGCACTTTGTTACGTCACCAACGAACGGAGGGACTATCTGTATGGGGTCAAAATTCTGCCCACTACGGTAGCAACGACCCACGACTAAATAATAGCCGAATTAGAGGGGACGACCTAAGAATGTCAGAGCGAAAGCGTGCCCTTAGATCTCGTCGTCTCCTCGAAAGCACGTGACCTATCCCTGTATTATTTTATTATTTTTGAGGGGGTTCTCTTGTTATATAAAGGAGAATCCCAATGTTGTAAGGGGCAGGAGATCTTTCAATAAGAAGCTATCTTTCTTTCTATTTCTCTCTCTCTCTAAACAAGCTTTCTCTTACTGTCTCGAATATCCAAGTTGTTGAAACAATTACAAGCATAATACAAACTTCTAGGTCTCATTATATTCGATCACGATTTACCTGTGAATTATTTTGATTATTTTTCGCTTATAAAATAATTAGTATCTTTTAAGCAAAACAGGCCCGACATTGACTTTTTCAGTAATGATCTAAATTGAATCTCTTTCAGTCGTGGGCAGTTTTTAAGGCTTATTTTGATTTGTTTGGTTAATAATTTGCTAGATTTGGTTGGTTTGGAGGCTTCTTCGAAAGGCAAGGTTGTGGTTGAACTTTGAGTTGATTGTGGAGTGAGGTAAGTATTGGGTCTAACCTTGATTTGCGGGAATTAGGAACCCTTGAGCTATGTGCTATGTGAATTTCATGAGTAGCAGCGTATATGTGAGGTGTAGAGTGTCTATACGTCGTCGATTACTTGTTTCCATGGAGTACGAGACAATTTATATGATACGGTGGGATCGGGTTGCGCGCCGCAACAGGTGAAATAAAGGTGGATTGATATGGTGAAATTAGGGAGAATGTGATATTAACTCTGATCATATAGTGGGATTGGGTTGTGCGCCGCAACATATATTTACTTATTATTATTGATATTTATACGGTGGAATAAGGGAGGATAATATTGTACGGTGGGTTATCGGGTTTTGCGTTGCAACGGTTTATGTGTTTCTATTCCTTACTGTATTGTGTTGGCTTCGATACTTTCGTACGAGACTCTAAGGATAGGTATTCTGGCATTTACTGGTTTTCTTTGAGGATTGAGTTATTTTCATGAATTAGCTTCCTTATTTCGTTCCCGTATTTCCTTTCCTGTCATTATTTTGTACTGCGTACAGGTTATTGTAAGTAACATGCCTTAGCGTTGTCACTACTTTGTTGAGGTTAGGCTCGACGCTTACATAGTACATGGGGTCGGTTGTACTCATACTACACTCTGCACTTCTTGTGCAGTTTGGAGTCGGTCCCAGCGGCGGTCAGTAGATTGCTCGGGTTGACTATCAGTACGGAGACTTGAGGTACAGCTACTCGGCGTTCGCAACCCTATAAGTCTCCTTCTACCTTAACTTAGCTATCTATTTTCTTTCAGACAACTTTATTATTCTAGAATATCTGTATTATTCTAGTAGCTCGTGCACTTGGACACCAGATTCAGGGTTGTATTTAGATATTTCAGATGTTATGGCTTTCTGCACTTTATTTCAGTTTCATCTCAGTTATTTTAGTAATTGACATCGATTAAATTTGATTTGCTTAAAAATGGCTTTAAACTTTTTAACGTTGGGTTGCCTAGCAAGTGAAATGTTAGGTGCCACCATGTTCCTGAGGGTGGAATATCCGGATCGTGACAACATCGTATATAAATATATCAAATAAATATATTACTATTTTATATCCATTCCTAAATCTACTTCTAACATAGTAAATAATATCTCCGTGGAACTCTGACAAATACTTCAGCTAAGAAAAAGCTTGAAAAGAGTATGAGAACTCCATTGAAAATTGAAAAGAGGACCCGATTAGAAACTTCTAATAATTAAGAAAGAATCCAGTTATAACAATATATACTGTTATAGTATAATATAACATTATACAACTGCAGTAAACAATATGTCGTATACCAAAAATAACATACAAAATACCAAAATGTTATACTTATATATGTTCTTTGTTCAACGTCTACAATCTCTTTGTAATTGTCTCAAGATATTCAACATAATTTTTACACATTGACTCTAAAATCTCCACAAAAACGACTCAAAATTTAACCTTGATCTACAATCAATATTTTAAGTACATCTTAGTTAAAATCGAATCAAAATAACTACAAGTTCAACAAACTCATTTGATGAATTTTAAGTTTCAAGATCCTTCAATGGTGGATTTGATTTTTTCACAATAAATCTCCAAAAAATCAGCGCTGGCACAATAATCTACACATCAAAGAACAACATCTAATGAATTTCAATAGCTAAATACTTCAAACAAACACAAATTCAGTCGATTATCTATTCGTAAATATAAATAAAATAACTCAAAAACCCGTAAAGCATCTATTCAATTTGTAAAAGTACAGAATAAAGAACCCACCACGTTATATTTCACTGTCTTTAAGCCAACAAGAGAAACCACCTATGGTGGCATAAGATTTTTGTATTTGAATATCCAACAAGCTTATTATGCTTCATAACGATGCCCTGCTAGTAGTACTCACTCCCCATCCCCAAATAAGAACCAGACTATTCTTATAGGGGTGAGCAGTATAAGCATTATATTTTTAATGGAGTTCTTTAAAATATATCCTCCACTTAAGTAATCATCGAAAATGATATAAATTTCTTTTCAGGACAAATTCAAGAAGAAAGAAAATGATGGAAAACATATGCGTAAAGGAAAAATGGGTAGTCGGGTAATTAAGTTAGACCGCGAAGGTACAAAATTTAAGAGAATTCAATATAAATAAAAACGGGTAATTAAATTGGATTACAAGAGTATTTAGCATAGATTTCCCTAAATTTTATGCAAACTCTGTAATTCTTCTCCTTATTTTACAACTCTTACTCGTAATATCAAAACCAGAAAATGCATGTAATCCAAATAAATAATGTTAATTTCCAAGTTCCGATCCAAAAAGGGGTCAAGTGATGAGCACTTGACATTATTTAATTGCACTTTTCTTCCTGATCTGCTGTCTTTTTTTTTTTTTTTTTGTTAACTGGGCTATTCTAAAATATATTAAAACTTACCCGTTAGGGTATAACAGTAGCATTGTTTTCAGGGGGTATGAGTGTTCCTCCGCGCTAGGGCCAAAAGTAATAATATCATAATCCAAAACTTGTCTTGAGAAAACAGTTCCTGCGATGTCTGCCCAAAAAGCATGATTAGTAAACATCGGAGAAACTGTTGTTATATAAAGTCTATCAAAAAAATCCTTCTTTGCACCCTCCTTTGCCAGCATGTTAGCTACTTTGTTCGTCTCCCTGTAGCTGTGCTTCACCACTATGTCTCCTAGCCTTAGGATGATTGACCTGCATTCAAAAATAACTGAGTCAAATACATGGTTTCCGTTGTTAAGCATTCTTATTACCTCAGTAGAATTTGTGTCGATTTCCAGTGGTGTTAACCCTCTTTCTTCAGCAATCTGCAATCCTCTCAGCACAACAATGAGTTCTGCTTGTGTATTAGTAGTGTGTTGCATGCTACCCATGAAGCCCAGTACCCAATTTTCGCTTGCGATTCTGAAAACTCCTCCCATGCCTCCCTTGCCCGGGTTCCCAACAGCAGCCCCATCAGTGTTAAGCTTATAGTGGTCTCTTGGTGGGGGGATCCATTTGACCCAGATAGTTTTCTTTTCTGTGGATGTTTTGTCAACTGAGATAGTGATATACTTAGTCGTCTTTGCCAAGACAACATTTGCAGGGACCATGTCTTTCTTTTTGTTGAAGAGATTATTATTCCTAGTAATCCAGATCTGCCAAAAGCTAAAAAGAAAAAGATCTTCCTAAGTGAGGATGTTATTGAAAGGATTTCTTTTAAGAGTGGCGCATGCGGTAGACCAGCCCCTACTATTAAAGGAGATATTCTGGGTTTGAGTTTCAATGGTACTCTTTGAGGTCAAAATTTTCCAGAATGATTTTGCGTTTGGGCACTCAAAGAATATGTGGGCAGAGGTCTCAATGGCCTGGTTACAGAAACAACACATTGAGTTCAAATGTACCCCAAATATGGTGGAGGAAGGCCCCAGTGGGGAGCCTTTCATGATAGAGAAGCCATATGAAGGATTTGATCTTATTTGGGGCTCTCAGTTTCCAGATCCACGAGTAGTTATTACATGTGTTAGTTCCCTCCGATGAGGCAAAGTTGGCAAGAAGAGAGTAGGCTGACTTGGTGCTGAAGAGACCATTGGCAGTGTTTCCCCAGATCATCCTATCCTCCTTTATAGGGTTGGGTGGGAGTAGGGATGTTTAGCGAGATGGATGGGGTATCCCAGGCCCCATTATTGTAGATTGTAGCAACTGTGGTTGACAGGTCAGCCTGGGTAAGGAGACCTTCAATCATGGCCCTAATCGATGGGTAGTTTGGGATCCAGGGGTCATTGATGAAGCTGACTCTTTTTCCTGTGTGGATTACCCATATCTTGGCTTGTGAACATGTTTTCCAACCTTTGAGAATGCATTGCCAAGTGGCAGATTTTGTTTTTTTTGGGGGGGGGGGGGCGGGGTGTCTCAAGTTGCAGTGCTTTGCAATAAGGGTTTTTGCCTAGAGAGAGGATGTGTTGTGATAGAGCCTCCAGGCTAGTCCAGAGTGGATGGCTTTGTTTTTTAATTTTGCCTTTTGGATTGCTAGGACTCCCTGGGACTTGGGCTTTGTGACAGTGCCCAATATACAAGATGCGTTTTCTTTTTGTTTGGTGTGGTGCCCCAGTTGTTCCTTTGAATTCTATCAATCTCCTTAGAAGTTTTTGTGGGGAGCTTTATGTATTGCATGACATGGCTAGGGATACTGTTCAGAGATGCTTTTGCTAGGGTAATTCTCCCAGTCATGTTTAATATGTTTGTTTTCCAGTCAGCCATTTTGGTGTGCATGCTATCTATGATGAATTGGATATTACTGTTTATAGGTCTTTTGTGGAAGATGGGGAACCCTAGGTGTTTTTCAAAGGTGGTTGTGGTCTAAATGGAAAGACTGCTGGAGTTGGACTCCATCTAGTGGTGTTGGCAGTTGGCAAAGAAGAAGACTCTTGATTTGGCAAGATTGATTTTTTGTCTTGATGCTTGATTGAAAGAGCTAAGAGTGTTAATAATTGTGGTGCAATTTTTCTGGTCAGCTCTAGAAAATAGGGTTAGATCATCAGCAAAGAACAAGTGGGAGATCTTTGGACCAGACCTGCTTATGCTAATTGGACACCACTCCTTGTTTTGGACATTCCTCTCAATATCCCTGGAGAGTCTTTCCATGCACATAATGAACAGGTAAGGGGATAGGGGGTCACCCTGCCTAATGCCTCTGGTAGTGTTGAATGGGTTGGTTTGACCCCCATTCACTAGGATAGAAATAGAGGATGAGCTAACACATGACATGATGAGATTAATGGTGTTAGTGGGAAAGTTAAAAACTTGGAGAGTCTCCTTAATGAAGGACCATTCAATTCTATCAAAAGCCTTTTTCAAATCAATCATTAGAATCATGTGAGCTATTTTGCCTCTTATTTTCCCAAAGTGAGTGATGTATTCCTAGACTATGATAGCATTATCAGAGGCTCTCTTGTAGGAGAGGAAGCTTGCCTGACTTGAACCAATAATGTGGGCCACGTATGGTTTAATTCTGTTGACTAGGATTTTAGTCACAGTTTTGTAGACAGTGGTGCATATATCTATAGGCCTGAAATGTTTTATCATGGAGGCCTGGGGGCATTTTGGGATTAAGCACAGAAAGGTCTCATTCATACTTGGGTGCATTGTTGTAGTTGAGAAGTTGTTTTTACCAAATTGGATGACAACCTTTCCCACAATGTCCTAGCACTTTTGATAAAAGAAGGGGTGCAGTCCATCAAGGCCCGGGGCTTTGAAAGGTTTGAAAGAGAAGATGACTCTTTTGATTTCACTATCCCTGAGGGGGAGGGACATGGTGGCTTTTTGTACATTGGATAGAGATAGATTCTGGGGGCTAGGTGTGATGGTAAAGAAGGGGGATTGTTAGTGGAAGAAGTGTAGAGATCCTTGAAAAATTTGACTATGGAGTCTTTGATTTCAAGGGGTTCATACTGCCAATTTCTTGCCTCATCCTTAAGGGAGAGAATTTTGTTTCTCCTCCTTCTATTGAGGGTTGAGGTGTGGAAAAATCTGGTGTTGTCATCACCATCGGAAAGCCAGTTTATTCTAGCTTTCAACTTCCATAAGTCTTCTTCATTTTTCGAAATTGAGTCAAGATCCTCGATGAGAGTGTTTTCTAAGTTTTGGAGGAAATGACTAAATTAGTAGTTGGGTGATTTTTGGATCCCAGTAATCTCTTCTTTTGTGGAATATGTTGCCAAAGGTAAGCTTGTTCCAATTGATTGCATTGTTTTTTAACCTAAGAGATGAAGGGATTAAGGAGGAGTGGGTTGGGAAGGAATCCCTGATGAGAGCTGGGAAGGTTGGGTGACTGCACCATATAGATTCAAACCTAAAGGGCTTGGCAGTAGCCTCTTGGGTGCTATTCTTGAGCTTGACAATGAGGGGGCAGTGGTCAGAGTGGGTCCTAGCTAGATGAGTAACAGTAGCATCAGGGAAATCATTTACCCTACAGTTGTCAGCAAAGCACCTATCAATTCTCTCAAGAATATGGCTGGACCTATTTTTGTAACGCTTGTTGGACCAAGTGTACTTGCTACATTTAAAGCCTAGGTCAACTAGTCTACACTGGTTAATGAAATTCCGAAACAAGTTGCTTCTTTTGTGTTAATATGGTTTCCCCCAAATTTGTCTCTTGCTTTTAGTACTTCATTAAAATCCCTACCCACAGACCAACTACCATTTAAGTGCTTAGAGATATCAATCAGGTTATCCCAAAGGGTTTTTTGATCCTCTATACAGTTACTAGCATAAGTTGCAGAAAAGAACCAAGGGGGATTGGAGGGCAGTACCTTAACCGTTGCATGGATACCCTGTGATGTAACTGCCACTTCATCTACCTAGAGAATGGACTCTTTCCACATGACCTATTGCTGGGAACTGAATATGTAGGTCATATTCGAGTTCCTCCGTGAGCTTCTTGTGATCTACCATCTCGATTTCCAATAGGACTAGCATTGTTGGTTTGTGCATCTTTACCATTTCTGAGCAGTGTCTTCTGAACTCCGTATTGTTTTCCCCCCTAACTTTCCATATGATGAAATTCATTAGCGGGTTTGGGTTTGTATGGAGAGTTCCTGCCGGTGCCTTGTCCCTTCCCTAGGCTGGCATCATTGTTTTTCTCCTCGCTAATGGTGTCTGGGCTCTCATAACTAGAGTTAGGGTCAAGAGTGGTTTCAGCACTCCCTGACTCTGGTGAGAGGACATGTTCAATTCACATCTGGCAAGAGTTTTTGGACATAGTAGGATCAGCATCTCGCTATAACCCACTGAATTCCACTGTTGTTACTGCCTCTAGCCATAGGGAGTCTGTTCTCGTTGCGCAGTAAGAGTTATGGGGCTCCTTCTCCTTGGATGTTTCCTGGCTTTTGAGTATCTCTAGGGCTTTTGTTATCTCTCTCGAGATGTTCCCCAGTGGTGGAGAGTGTTGTTTCTCTTGCATTGATGACGAAGGGTCCTATTGGGGCCATTATTATAGGACTGTGAACTGGGGTGTCGCAAATGGGTCTAGCGTTACTGGGTTTGGGAAGAATGGGATGGTGTTGAAGATCTACTGCATTAGGTTGTGAACTAAAGGTGTATCGTTGGTTGGCTGCAGAGGGTTGAAGTTGCTCTGTAGAACCATTGATTGACATTGTTGGGCTCCAAACATCGCCAAACCCCTGTTTAACGCTTACATTGTGACCCTTGCGAGATGGGCCAGATTTTGGATGATGAGCGATATCGGCTGGTTTCCTAGCTAAAAATTGTAGCATAGTCCCTGGCCATGGAGAGCAATCTCCAACAAGGATGCGGGCGTGTGGTCCTGTGGCGGTAGGGTGGAGGCTAGAACGATTGGGGGTTCGGTGGGCGGATCCATTTTTGGGTTTTTCTGGTGTTCCTTTTTTTGGGCTACTATTAATTAGAATGTTATTGGGGTAATAAAGGGTCAAGGCTGATGATGGGATTGAATCGACACCCGTGATTAGTGTTTCGTAACCTGTGTTTAATACACTGGATTTGGAATTAAATGAGGATTTGGTTGAATTGACGGAGATTGTCAAATCACTTAAGATTTTGAGGTTTATCAGTAATGGCACTTGAGTATCCATGAAGGGGTTTTTTTTGCAGAGTGTTTTGGTAGGGGTGATGGAGCTCTGTACGGGCCATCATTGGTAATGCAGGCGGTGGAATGGGTTGGGTTCTCTATGGTGACTGTGGGTTTGGGTTTGGTGTGGGCCTCCCCCTGAATCGTTGTCAGGCTCTCACTTGGGCCCTTTGGGCCTGTTGACTTTGTCCCATTGGGGACCGCCTGAACAATTTATTTTTGGAGTGTAGGCCCCTTGTCCTTGCTGGGTATTGGGTCTCTCTCCTCTGGTCCCGCTTTCCTTTTCATGCTTGTATTGGGCCGTTTCCTTGTGGGCTAGCTCTTAGTGGGCTGGTTCTTTGGGAGGGGAGCGTTTTCGTTTGTGCTCTGAGTTGGGTTGGTGTCCTGCACAGAGTTAGGCTTTGAATTAAAATGAAGAGTTTGTGTTTTGAGAAACTTACCGGAATTAACATTAAACATTCGAACTTGGATGTCGTCCGTTGGGATGATGCTTTCTCCTTTCCTACCCTGATTTTTTGTTGTTTGGCGTTGCTGAGTGGGGTATCCCTATTTTCTTCTTCTGGGGAAGGATACCGTTTTCCATCCCTCTTCTTAATCGTTATTGGCTTTAGCATTGGAACATTCTGTGTGGTCTTGTGCCGAGGGTGGGTGGGGCTTCTGCCTGTGTGTGCACCCTCTTAGGGTGTATCCCAGTCTTCCACATCCTGTACATAGGCTGTTTTCCCCTTCATAAACAACCACTTGTTTGTGGTCTCCAATGGTGACAGATGATGCAACTGGTGATTCCAGTGGGAGTTGGATGCAGATTCTCGCATATCTACCCCTTAGCATCGCTGATGTGCACGTATTAACCTTGAGTAGCTTCCCAAGCTTCCTGCCTACTTTTTCTAGTACCTCCTTATCATAGAATTTGGTTGGTAGCTGAGGAAGTCGTACCCATATAGCAGTGAGGGATAGGGTGGCTTCTTGTGGGACAAATTTTGGTTCCCACCTTCTAACTGAGAGGAAGTTTCCGGATAAGAATCATGGACCTTGGTGTATTGCCTTGATCAATTTTTTTTCTTTCCAAACTTGACTATGAAGAAATCCCATCCTAGGTCAATCAAGATTAACTGTTCGGAGGGGTTCCATAGTTCAATTAGTTTGGATCAGAGAAGATAATATGGCATACGCCGACCAAAAGGTTTTATAATAACTGAGAAGCGCCATGGCTCATATAGTCTGTTCTTATCTTCTTGAAAGAGGATGATTGGACCTAGGTTTTCCTTGCCCTTTAACTCACATCCTGATTTATCAAAGTCTGATGCATAGTAGTCCGGTTGTGAAGTATCTTGTTTGTCAAGAAGCATTTCCTTATAGGAGTGTGCTTGGTTTGTATCTTCCTCCATGGGGTTTGTATCCGATGGTTCCGGTGGTATGTTAGGTATTTTAGGTGTATTATCCATTAGGTTGTATGTAGTGAGAGGTGAGAGTTTCTCTCTCTATTTTTTACATGTTCTTGATCTGCTATCTGTTTGTGATTTCTTTGAGGCTGAACTTGTAATATTTAATGATTTAATGATACACGTACGACAAGGTTTTTTTTGTAATCACTATTATATTACAAATGAATAATAAAATACGTGCTTGACTTTCAATTGACAATGTCATATGTTGGAGGTCTCAGTTTGGTCCGAAAATTAAAAGGAAATAGAATAGTCAAACACATAGTCGTACAATGATACTCGTTAAACCAGTTTTTACTACAATCCAGGACTATATGAAATCGGAAGCTATCAAAATATGGATATATGATCGTCCCAGCAAGAAATGACGGCAGGTAACACTTAGAATTCCCACTAACGTTCGTGATCCAAAAAACAAAGGCTAGAAGTAGCTCTAAGGGATCATTTGGTAGGGTGCATAAGAATAGTGTTGAATATGGTGTATTAGTAATGCTGGTATTATTTATGCTTGCATTAATTATGCTGACATATTTCTTGTCTATTGTTTGGTTTGATGTTGTAGACATCAAAATTTTAATGGATCAAGCTAAATCCTAAATTCAAGATACTACAAGACTTTTGAAATACTAGTAGTCTATTAGAGTTTCTTGGAGGTTACTCTACCATAAATCCGAACACACATCTATATAAAGGGATATATATTCCCTTGAAGAGGCGTCTCAAAAATCCCATAAACTCTTGGGATATTCACAAAGAGATCAAAATATGGCCGGATACTTCTTGACAATCAAATAGTTCAAGAAGCTGGAGATCAAATACATCCCCAGGAGGTCTAAACATCGTACATTCAAGAAATACGCTGCTTCAGCCCTCGGATCACGGGGATAATTAGGAGAGAAGAATCAAGGGAGAAACGTAGTTATACTCCCAATTGATTAGTAAAAATATTTTTCTTTTATTTTGTGATTGTAGTTTATTTTTCATATATGAAAATTTATTGCAAATAAATTCTATATTTTAAATTGTGTACATCCATCAAAAGGCTATAAAAGGACAAGCGTTAGCGGACTTCTTGGCAGATCGCCCAATACCTGATGATTAGGAGCTAACTGACGAACTACCTGATGAGGACGCAATGGTCATTGAAGTTCAACCTCCATGGAAGGTGTACTTTGATGGTGATGCACATCGCGGAGGAGCTGGTGTAGTATTTGTCACTTCTCAAGGTGAAGTTCTGCCCTACTCTTTTACATTGACGCAACTCTGCTCTAACAACGTTGCTGAGTATCAAGCACTAATACTTGGGTTTGAAATGGCTGTCGAAATGAAGCTGTTGCAATTGCAAGTCTTTGGTGACTCTTAGTTGGTGATCAACCATGCCTGATCTACGCCCATATCATGATTATGCTAAAAATTTAATGGGGTGGGTCGGTGACATGACTATTCAACATGTGCCAAAGAAAGAAAACAAGAAGGCTGGTGTTTTAGCTGGCTAGCTTCATCGTTCACCATGCCTGATCAAGCAAAAGCTACTGTCTCCCAAAAATGGATAGTACCGCCACCAAATGAGGCTGAAGGTGAAGCAAATGAACTCAAGCATCTTGTCGATGTTTCCCAACTGAGAAAGAAGAATGGCGACAATCTATTATCGACTACTTAAGCTATGGGATAGTTCCAGAAAATCCGAGGAGAAGGACTGAAATTCGTCGTCGTGCACCTCGCTTCCTTACTACAAAGATACTCTATAGAGAATGTCATTCGAGGAGTACTTTTGCGATGCATAGGGGAAGAAGAAGCACTCCAAGCTTTGCAAGAGGCACATTCTGGGGTATGTGAGTCACACTAGTCTGGACCAAAGCTCCACTTCCATATAAAACGGATGGGATATTATTAGCCAACGATGGTAAAAGATTTCTTGGACTACCTCGAAGATGCAAGGCTTGCCAATTACATGCGAATTTTATTCACCAGCCTCCTGAAGTGTTGCACCCGACGGTTGCATCCTGGCCATTTGACGCCTGGGGATTAGATGTTGTTGGACCACTGTCAAAGTCCTCTGGTGGACACCTATACATCTTGGTTGCGACTAACTACTTCTCAAAATAGGCTGAAGTTGTTGCTCTTAAAGAGGTAGAGAAGGAAAATGTAGCAAGTTTCATTAGAGTAAACATTATCTATCGCTTTGGCATTCCTCGTTACATAATAACGGATAATGGCAAGCCATTCGACAATAGGTTGATGAACAATATTTGTGAACTCTTTGGCTTCAAGCAACATAACTCTTTTATGTATAATGTTGCCGCCAATGGTCTAGCCGAGACATTTAACAAGACTCTATGCAACTTATTCAAGAAAGTCATCTCCAAATCCAAACGAGATTGGCATGAACGTATAGAAGAAGCTCTGTGGGCATATAGGACAACACACCGCACGCCAACACAAGTGACCCCTTATGCACTCGTTTATGGAGTCGAAGCCATCTTGCCACTCGAGCGTCAAATACCTTCATTACGATTAGCTATTCAAGAAGGGATCACTAATGAAGAAAATGCTCGACTTTGATTATCAGAGTTGGAGGCTCTTGACGAGAAGAGGTTGGAAGCTCAACAGAGTCTTGAATGTTATCAGGCTCGATTGTCTCGCACCTTCAATAATAGAGTTTGCCCAAGATCCTTTCAAGTAGGAGATCAAGTCCTTTCCATACGAAGGCCCATTATTACTTCCCATAAACCTGTAGGGAAGTTCACTTTAATATGGGATGGGCCGTATGTTGGTTGATGCAGATGGCACGAGAACCGGCCCTATCACTGGCAAGTTTTTGAAGATGTATTATCCTTGAAGTTGCAACGCTCCTTGGCACATGAGCCTAAACTGCATGTTCCTACACTCATGTCCCGCATAAGTCTAAACTGTGTATGACCCACCAAAAAAAAAGGGAGTCCGCTAGGTTGAAAACCTCGAAGGAGGCGGCCTAGGAAAAAGTTAGGACATAAAAAATAAAAATAAAAATAAAAAATACCTATTCTGAACTACGGTATGACTTGATCCTCTTCACCGAGGTAAGTAGGCAGTTTAGAGTTTCATTCTGAGTTCAGTCGCATAAGTTCAAAAGATACATATCCCCCAATCATTGTCCAAATGAAGTATGATGGAAGTAATTCATTCAACTAGAACTTGAAAGTCGGGCTGAAATATCATTCTTCTATTGAATTTTGGATATCATATGACTTAGAAGGGGCAAGCCTCCATGGTAAACTAGTGTCTTCAATGGGATGATTATAGTCTTTTCGGAGGCTACTAAGTTTTTTGCGCTGAAGTCCGGGGGCTTCACTATTTCTTCATGTTCGCCAAATCTTTAAGTCTGCCGGTCTTCAAGTTCTTCCGTCTTCAAGTTGAAATATTTAAGCCTCCAAGTCTTCAAGTTGAAGTCTTCAAGCCTGTCAGTCTTCAAGTTCAGGTCCTCAAACTCACCGGTCTTCAAGTTGAAATATTTAAGCCCTCAAAATTTTCAGGTTGAAGCGTCAAAGCCCGCCGAATCTTCAAGTCCATCAAATCTTCAAATTTTTCGGTCTTACAAGTTTCTGCAAAGTTCGCCAAGTGTTCAAGTTGATGTCATCAAGTCCACCAAGTCTTCGAGTTGAAGTTTTTTAATTTCCAATCTTAAGGTGGACATTTAGTCCCTTTGCACCTTAAGTTGGCCTCTCGCGGGTTTGTCCTTAAAAGGAACTTAACTTTCCGATCTTAAGGTGGACATTTAAGTCCGTTTGCACCTTAAGTTGGCCTCTTTATGGATTTACTCTTCTATATGCAGCCATGGATTTGTCATCCATATGATGTTGAGAATTTCTCCATCTATTTGTTTCCATGGACTTGTACTTCGATATGCCGTATGAACCTTTTTCATCCTGAAATGGCCTTTGGTTTGTTGGCGGGGATGAGTATCCATCCTTTCAAACCTTGAGTGTAGTCTCTCCGATATTCGGGCTAGCTTGAGAGTAATCTCTCCAATAGTTGGGCCGGGTCACCTTGAGAGTAATCTCTCGGATAGTCGGGCCATCTTGAGAGTAATCTCTCTGATAGTCGGGTCACCTTGAGAGTAATCTCTCTGATAGTCGAGCCACCTTGAGAGTAATCTCTCCGATAGTCGGGCCTCCTTGAGGGTAATCTCTCCGATAGTCGGATCATCTTGAGATTAATCTTTCCGATAGTCGGACCACATTGAGGGTAATCTCTCCGATAATCAAGCCACCCTGAGAGTAATCTCTCCGATATTCGGGCCACCGTGAGAGTAATCTCATCGATATTCCAGCCATCCTGAGAGTAACCTCTCCACCTCTCCGATATTCGGGCCGTGATGAGTACTCATCCCTTCACACTCTAATATCACCTTCTTCATACGTGAAGCTTGTCCTTCTATACTTGGCCTACCAAAAAAAGGAAAAAAAAATGAAAAAGGAAAAGAACACAGAAAAATGCAGAAGAAGAAAAATTCACCTGTCAACGACGGCCTGGCTTGAGCACAATGCGAATTGATACGATAGTAAAAAGAGCATGATGCTTTATATAGAAAGCAAAGGTCTATACTGACTCAGGGTGGTTTCGATGTGGGATATGTTATTTGTAGGCAGCCTCCTAATTGAGATGGGTAATGAATTATGGTTGTGCACATACTCATCGATATGCGTTTGGCGTAGAGTTCTCTTCTGTATAGGATAAGGAAGTCTACATGCTCTTTATTTACAGGTAGTGACAAATAGTGAAAAGAAAGTATTTGGCCGTTTGTAAGCCTATGATATTTATTTGGACAATGAAATATTTGCTCAGTTTTTGGTTAAAAAAAATGAATTAGAGAAAGGCAAATTCAAATGGAAAGTCTAGAACTTATGACATTTTAGTCATCCACGTGTGTCATGACAAAAAGAAACAAGTTTCTTTGACTTTGGAATTGGCTTCGAGACTATATCAATGATCATATGCAAAATGTTTTTGGCGTCACAAACACGTTAATTTCCAAAATTTTAAAGTTTGAAGTTTGGTGGCTTCGAGCAATCAGTTTGATAAGCAAATTGCAACTGTCTCGCGGTCGAGTAGAGATACTTCAAGCCTAGTCTTCAGAAGTTAGGGGGAAAAAAAAATCTTGACAAGTCTTGAAGTTGGGGGCATTTGTAGGTATATAAATTTTATTGGAATTAAATCCGTAAAATAATTGGGACTATATTTTAATTCAAGATATATTAGTTCAAATAAATTTATTGAGCTAATATAATTGGATTAATTATAAGTCCAATACATATGGATTAAATAAATAAGTCCAATTTCATTGGTCTAGCCCATTTAATTGGGCTAAAGTGATTAGTCCACTTCATTAAGTCCAAAATGTCATTTTTCTAGAGGTCCGGTTTGGTGACACGTGTCAAATGACATGGCACGCCAAGTCAAACGAAAGAGCCAATAGGATCGTGCCACGTGTCAAAATGACAAGGCATGCCAAGCCAAATTAAAAGGCCAATGAAACCGTGCCACGTGTGCAAGTCACATGTTCTGGCCAATCAAATGCGGCCTTGTCACACTTCAATTTGATTGGCCGGAAAGAGTTTGTTCTTATCATAACTTTTCCCTTCTACAACTATAAATACGAGCCATCATAACCCAAAAAAGACATCAGAAGCTCGTGGATCAAACACTGCCAATTCCTCCACAAGTTTCAAGCTTCACGAAATCAAGTTCAAGTTCAAGAAATCAAGTTCAAGCTCAAGAACAAAGAGCAAATCAAGGTTCAAGAAATACGAGTTCAAATCAATAGTCGTGCTAGTTGAATCCAAGATCATCGTCCGTGGCAACAAATATAGATTCAAGATCAAGCTCAAAGTCCCTTGAATTTATTTACTATTGAAAAGAAGAATCAGAGGATTCATAGAGATTGTAACACTCAAATATTTAAAATAAAATACTACGATTGTTGTAATATATTTCGGTCTTGATTTTATTTTCTCGACGCAAATTTATTGTCTACAAATTTATTGAAACTGGAGGTGCCGCCTTGCTAGTCGATCTAAGGACAGGTTTTGACATCATGAACTTGATGGGATTTGCTTTAGAAACAAGACGAACGACATGAGCTTGAAAGTAGTGCTTCAACTTTTGGATTGAGAAGACTAGCGACAAACATAACTTTTCGATTGGCGAATAATTCAGCTCATTTGGTGCCATCATCCTGCTCAAGTAGTAAAGGGAGTTTTCTTTCCCTTCACTATTTTCTTGGGCCAACAGCGTTCCAACAGACGTTTCTTATGCTGAAATATATAGTATCAATGGCTTTCTAAGTATAGGGGCTACCAAAACTGGAGGCTTCATCAAGTACGTTTTGATACTTTCAAAGGAATTGCTACAAGCTTGGTCCCACTTGAAAGGAACGCCTCTCTTCATGAGGCAACTGAATGGTTGGCACCTCCCAACTAGGTTTGAGATGAATCTCCTAAGGTATGCTAGCTTTCCTTGCAGACTTTTTAATTCATGAATATCCTGAGGCTCATGCATTTTCAAAATTGCATCTACTTTGGCTTGATCAATTTCGATCCCTTGATGCCGGACAATGAAACCAAGGACTTTCCAGAAGTAACTCCAACAGCATATTTTAATGGATTCATCCTAAGTTGATATCTCCGAAGCAACTGAAATACCATTCTCAAGTCTTTCAAGTGGTCGCTCCTCTTTATCGATTTTACCACCAAATCGTCAATATAACATTCAATGTTCTTGTGGAGAAGGTCATCAAAAATATTCTGCATAGCCCTTTTGGTAAGAGGCACCAGCATTTTTCAAGCCAAATGGCATTACCTTGTAGCAATAAATACCTTTTGGGGTGCGGAATGCAGTAAGCTCTTCATCTTTTGGTGCCATGCGAATTTGGTTATAGCCTGATGAACCATTCATGAACGACAATGCCTCATACCCAGTGGTAGCATCGATCATCAAATCTGGAATAGGAAGCGGGAATTCATATTTGGGGCACACATTGTTGAGATCCCGATAGTCAATGCACACTCGAATATGGCCATTCTTCTTCCTTACAGAGATAATACTTGAAACTCATGTTGGATATTTAATTTCATGAATAAAGTCAGCTTCGATAATTTTGTTAACTTCAATTTCAATCAGGGGAACCAAGTTTGGCCTAAAGCGCCTTTGAGCTTGCTTAACAGGACGAGCGTCATTCTTGACTGCAAGGTGATGGACTGCTACTTTAGGGTCCAAGCCAGGCATCTCTTTGTAACTCCAAGCAAAGACATCCCTAAACTCCTTGAGTAACTCAATATAAGTGTTTTCTTCATCAACTTCTAATAAAGCACTTAGGTAGGTGGGTCTTGGTTCTTCATCACTGCCAAGTTTAACTTCTTTTAAGGCATCAACTGTTGTCTTCACCCCTTCTTCAAGTTCAGGTGTAGCATCTTTTGCATCTTCATCTTCTTTAGGGTCCCCATCGTTGAAGGATATGTGATAACATGGTGAAACATCCTCCATTAGAGATGGAACACCATTCTCACCTTGTGTAGTAACATGATACGAAGAACCCATGCTTTCTTCATCTTTGTCATGTTCCTTAGTGTAGACTACAGTATATGGCTTTACCTTCAGTACTTCTTTACATGAAACCACAAGTTTGGTTTGTCGCCTACTTCTTATGCTTTGATAATTTCTCTGGAACTTGTTCCCCTTCTTTAATTGACCCAATCTCTCAAATACGGAAGTCCTCACAATTGATTTTCCAAGTCGATCATGGTCTGTTAGAAGTGGCAGATTCATCTTCTACAGTGATATAGTTATTGCTTGCCCTTCTTATGGAGATGCGAACTAGTGATGGTTACTTGTACCCCAAACCTTCACGTGGTTTCCTTGTAGCCGCTTCTGATGGGAGGTTCCGTAATCTTGATGGCGCATTGGGATTGTATCCATCTTTTGCAAATAGCCTGTAAGCATTAGGATCAAACCTTCATTTGTACGCTTTGTAGGGAGCGCCACATTCTGAGAATGATTTTGGGCCACAAACCCAACAAGTAGCGTTGAGGGTAGCTTTACTGCCTCAATTCGTTTTATTGGAAGAGTTATTTCCCTTAGAATATTGGTTTGGAGATTGGATGATTCGCTATCCTCTTTCTTCTTTTTAGGGACATAGCGGAGCGCATGGGTTACTTTCTTGCCGTGAGACACAATGTTCCCTTATGAGGTTTATTTGAGCTAGGGTGCACCTCCTCAACAACATCTTTGGTTTTTTCAGCAACCACCTCAGTTCTCTTAGTTAGGGACTCGTCATTCTTGCCATTTATGACATCATCAACTTTTAGCTCCTTCACAATGCGGTTCTTTAAGTAGAACTTTGCATCGGTGAAGTGTGATTCAGCCTCGATGAACGACTTGTCATCAGCAACTATCTTCTTCTCGATTCCTCCCTCGTAGTACTTCAAACATTGACGGTAGGTAGATGGAACCACTTTATTCTCATGTATCCAAGGCCTTCCAAGCAAGACGTTTTATGAAGTCTTTGCATCAATCACATGCAACCATGCATATGATTGCATATCTTCAATGGTGATTCCCAACCTGATCGCACCTATGGGTCTTTGCCCCCTTGGTTGAATCCTTAAATCATCGCACGACTTTCTGAAAGTTCGTTCATGGGAATACCAAGTTCATTCATAGTGCGAATTGGTAAGATGTACACTGAGGATCCTCCATCAACCAAAATTCGATTTACCTTTTCATCACGCATATAGCCAACCAGGTACAACGGGCGATTATGAGTAGTGTCACCTAGTAGAAGATTGCCATTTATAAACGTAACCTTTTTCTCGCAAGCATTAAATTCTTGAGGAATAGACTCGATGAGATTTTTTGAAGATGGTGCCAATGGTAGGTCATCACTTTTTTCTTCCCCTTTATCACCATTGCAACAAGAGGCCTCAATACCATTACAGAAAATCTTCACGCGGAACCAACTTGGCAAGAACTCCTCCAAGGTCACTGGATGTTGTGGCTTTTGAGGGTGGTGCACCTCCACTTTTGCTTTCTTCAAATGCTTAACTGGATTCCATCTCATTGGTCTTTTCACCATCATTTTCCTTGTTGGTTGTTCTACTGATTCTTTTCGTGGGCTCCTTTTGTGGCGCCTACGATGAATCATCCAACCTTCATCATCATTTTGGTGGTCTATTCAACTTTGTTATTCTCCAGTAATTTTTCCTCTTTACTTTTTTATAACTTCATAATTCATCTGGATTGAATGAGCCAAAGGTGATAGAGACCTGGTTTGCGCTTGCTTTCTCATCTTCAAGCACGATCTTCTTTTCACGAGCTAAGTACATAACTTTGTCCTTGAAGACAAAGCACTTCTACATAGGGTGGCTCACAAGTCCATGGTATTTGCAATAGTTTGGGTCATTCGTTTTCCCATCCTCATTTGGCCGCTTCATTTCCGGAAGCTCAATGAGATTTAACTCGAGGAGCTCTTCAAAAATTGCGAGCACATCAGAATCCATAAATGAGTACTCCTTCTCTTGTATTTCTTTTAGAGTCAACTTTCCACTTGGCTTATCTTGGAAAGAAGTGGATTTCATAATTTGCTTCTTGCTCACCTTTGTCGTGAACTTCGCAGGTGATGTTGACACTCATAGCTTCTTTGTTTTCATACTTGGGTACCAACTTGCTCCATTTCATGACTTCTTGTTTGTCGTTACTTCTACGAGGCTCATAGATAGGTAACCTTTCATTTCCAGCGGAGGCCATACTCAATTCCATGTTATGGGCACGAGTTGCAAGTTCTTCAAATGTGCTAGGCTTGATACCTTGTAAGATGTAGCGCAACCCCCAATGCATGCCTTGGATGCATATTTCTGTGCCAGAAGCTTCAATTAAGCTTGTCTTTGCAGTTGAGGCCTGCATTCCTCTAATGATTGATAAAGTCGATAACTGGTTCACCCTTTCATTGATGAGTATTTATAAGTTCTATCATACTCACAGTACGTCTCATGCTATAAAAGCGATTGAGGAACTCTTGCTCTAGTTGGTCCCAGCTATCAATAGATCCAGCCTTGAGGTCTGTGCACCAATCAAAATCATTTCCTTTTAGTGAGCGGACAAAATACATGACGAGGTAATCTCCATATGTCCCAGCATTGTTGCACGTCTCAATGAAGTGCGCCACATGTTGCTTTGGATTTCCTTTGCGATCAAACTGTTAAAATTTTAGAAGTTGATATCGAGCAGGCATCTTCAACATATCGATCCTTGTAGTGTACGGCTTTGTGTATGTAAGGGAGGACTTGATAGCTATTTCATACTTATTCTTAATAGTTCCTTCGATGAACTCTTTCAGTTGATTGATTGGAATCATCCCTTCAGATGAGACAGGGATAGCCTTAGCGGATGCTACTTGTCTTTGGGGAGAATCCATCTCTGGAACTTCTGGGAGCTTGCCAGGTGCATGGGTGGATTCTTCTTCCATCAAGATTCCTATCCTGTAGCACCCCAAAGTTTTAACTAATATTTGCATTCTCGATTGAGCATCTTTATAATGAGGATAGATTTTACTTTGCACTCTTAAATGTGAAATTGATAATATATAAAAATTTCTTACTTTAGTTGTGTTAATATTGACAAAGAAGTTCCATCGTGTTGCTATGTGTAACACTTAATATTATTTTGATGAATTGTTATTAAATACATTAGATATTTAAGGTTTTGTGCTGTCACCCTTTTGTATTTATCTAAATATATTTCGTAGTTGGGCAGCCACTTTGATTTCGTATTTATCCAAAGTTCTTAAATATTTCTTTTGTGACTTGCTTTTCCATAACCTCCTCTCATATTTCATTATTTCAAGCTAAAGAAAAACCCTATCCTCTCTCCTTCTTATCACCTGAAATACTTCAGGATAACCATCAGAAATTTTTACTAAACCAACCAGCAAAACTCGTTCTTGGTGAAGCTCAAGTTGCTCCTCTCTTTTGTGGTAAGTTACTAAACCCGTTTTTACACTAGACAGCTATTAGTGTTTTCTTCATATCTTCTTGTATAAGGATCTGTTTTAAGGGATCCAAGCTTTTTCAGAAAGATATTTATAGATCTATAACTCTTATTAAGGCACCAAAACTTGGTTTGTCTTTTATTTACCCGAAAATGGGTAATGAAGTATAGGCAGGTGTTGCCCAGATTTTTTATTTTACAAACCCTCCCTGTATTACTGTTAGTAATTTTAGCATAACTTTTTGTACAAAGCTGATATGGGGGTGATTCAAGATTTTTTGAAACTCTAATACATATATGTACAACTGTAATGAAGACCACACAGTCTAGTTTGTCCTTTTTCATCTTCAAAACTGAGTCACAACACAAGACAATGATATTGTCCAGAATTTCTGTTTCAAACATTTTGGATAATTTTTACCAATATCTTGTTTAGCTTGACATGTTAAATCACTGAACTCATATTGATATTTGATTATGTATTTAAGGTATATTTACCCTTGTAAAATCTAAGGGGGAATGTTTGAGGAAGTGGACGGATTTGGTTATTCGAACGTCCTCAAGTTGTGGTTGAACTATTTTGTGGTAAAACACCAAGGTTTGTGTATAAAATTAAAGTTGTACTTTTTTTACTTGCTGGAATTTTTTCAAATAAATTGAGCTTTTTTTTTCCTTGTCTTCAATTAATTGCGTTGTATTCGTGTTATATCAAGTGTTGTAAGATATTCGCTAAATCACCTACTCGTACGGATTGCTTGATCATTTTGCATTCTTGTCGGGACTTTGTCTTTCTTGTGGCAGTGACTTCGTCACTCATCTTGACATGCCTCTTGATTCGGATCTTTTGCCATCTTGACTTTGGGTTTTTAGTTCATCTTAAATTATGGAACTTGTTCGTGTTAAGCACAAACTAGGAAGTCATTTTTAATATGGTACATGATTCTCTTGACTATTGGATTTTGACCCTACTTGATTTGGGGCTTTGGTCCACCTTGATATATGATTATGCTTAGTGTAATGGCATGATGTACATATTGGGAGAAAAATAAATATTTGGCAAACTCTCTTGGATTGATGGTATATGCTTTCTCAACTCTTGAATCTTGAACATTGTTATTGACATTTGAAAACACTTCAAGGTTTGATATTCGATATTTTTGATATATTTGTTCACTTGTTTTAAATTATATTTTGTTTGAGCTACCTATGACTGAAAAAGAGAATTGGAGAAGTTAATGGCTTCAAGCTCTAATTTTATACGCCACTAAGCTTTATGCTAGCGATAGTTATTTTCTATCATAGGTAATGTACGGGATAAGATTTGAAGACGACCTTGTGAAGTAGTCTTTTTGGGAGCATTTATGGAGATCACATTTGCATATGCACCTTGGTTTTGTATAGTTTTGGAAATGTACATGATATATATGTCACACTTATGTATGTTATTTGGAGGCTTGTTGGATCTTAAGACCAAAATCTTGTAACTTGAATTTGGTAACTTGTTTTGCTGTTTTAGGGTGTGTTAATAACTCAAGTATTGTAATATGCTTAATTTACACTTTTCTTGTAAAAATGTATAAAGGAGAAGACTAGTTTTATTTATTTATTTTTATTTTATTTTTTTCTCGCTAGTTGAAATTTATGTACAATATGAACATGCAGCGATGTTGAACGAAAAGTATAATTTTGTTAGGAAGTTGGTTTAAAGTGTTGATTATTCAAGAAGGGTTATATCACCTTATGTTGATATTTTGACATTGTATTTTATTTTTAAAAACAATTATGAAGTATATTTTCAAAAACAAAAATACTGCACTTTGACCTTTATCGCAAGGGCCTATTTCCGCTGCTAAATTATTCTGAATGTCTTTTTGGATTAATATCTTCCTTATGTTGTAAGTAGTAAATTAGATTTATTTCATAAGTAGAACCCTCCAACAGGGGGTTTCTACATACCATGTCTGTTAGCTTGTCAATTCTAGCATCTTGATTTTGCATGCACTTGGTCAAGCCAGCGATTGCTTCTGTCAGGTTTGCCAACTACTCCTCCACAGATGAAGTGTTGTCACCATGGCTTGTGATAATAGGTGAATTGAACTATGATTAAGCCCAAAAAGAACCACTTTCTTGTAGAGTTTTTATTGTAAAAGTGATAGCAAAATGCTCTTATTAGTGCTTTTCATGTTTTTCAGGTTACATGCATTAGAAGAAGGCTATGGAGTGGTTTTGTATCATTTATGGAAGAAAAAGAAGCCAATCGCATCAAAGTCGCCGAGTGAACCATTTGAAATACACAAACGAGGCCTGGAGGTGAACTGCCGCGGTCCCAGCGTGGGCGCGGTAGGACCGCGGTGAGCTGTCAGAGGAGATTCAGAGAGGCCGTTTGGCCGCGGTCCCAGCGTGGGCGCGGTAGGACCGCGGCAGGCGACGGGAACTTAAGGGACTGAAGAGCAAATTCCGGAATTCTTAGCCCAAAACCCTATTTAAATACTAGAACTCGCCCAAAGGAGGCATGTAACATTATTAGAGAGTACTTTGGCAAGAAAAACAATTGTGAGAGATCACCTAAAACATCTTTATTTCTTTTCTTCTTTATTCTCTTGCAATTCATGATTATGAATCTTTTAGTATTTGATTTACCCATTGTCCTGAGTAGCTAAAAACCTTAATCTAGGGTTTTGCTGAAACCCGTTGGGGATAATTTGGTTATTATAGTAATATAGTATTGAATTGGTTGTTTATCTCTATTTGTTCAACTACGTTTTGATTGTGGTTAATTGGAAGGATCCTCAATTAGCCTTTCCTATTTATTATGTATCTGCTTGAGAGAGAGTGCATATTTAGGTAGTTGTTTGAACAACATCACTCCCGGAGTATAGGCGAGAGTCATAACCGAGGGTTTAGAGGTTGGATTAGAGATAACAATACCTCGGGTGCAATCTAAGTGAACTATAATGCGAATCTAGCTAGCGTAGCTTGAGAGAGTGCATCTAGTAAATTATCATAGTTGCTTGACAGAGATTTATGATAGCTGGAGAGTTCATGATTGATAGAGGTAACTAAGTCAATGCTATAAGAAACATACAACCAAGGAAATCAACAACGGGGGAAACCATAACCTTAGACCTTTATTCTAATTGTTTACAATTCAAGCATAGTTAGTTTTCAGTTGTTTATTTATTTTCAATCTTGTCTTCTTGGTGATATTAAACAGATACAGCTAAGCCTTAGTTCTCTGTGGGATTCGACTCCGGACTTTTAGACCGGATTATATTTGCAGTGACCGCTTATCCTTTTTAGGACTAGAGTTGGGCGTGATCAAATTTTGGCGCCGTTGTCGGGAAACTAACGGTGTAGTTGTAGCTGTATATATTGCTAGGGTTCAAGTTTGAACTTTTAGTTTGTTTATTTTTTTTTTTTTTTGTATTTTTTTTATAACTGTTGATTTGAGAAACATGGCATCTTGAAATTATGGGAATTTAGGTGTAGATAATTCTACTATTGATCTCCATACATATTGTGAAGGAAACCACCCATGGCAAAATTTTCAAAATGTTTCTAAGAGCGAGTTATGTGCACCAACTCAATCTTATTTGTGGAATGTGTGTGATGTGTGTGGTGGTAAAAATGGTCACCTTCATGGTTGTGCTTATATTTCTTATTTCCCCCAACCCCTTACTATGATGGTTCTACCTTTTCTTGTGAAGTTAATAGGAACAAAGAACCTGGGAACGCGGACCTGAAGGAGATCAAGGATATGCTAAATGCCTTCTGGAACAAAACAATGAGAAACAATTGCACATAGAAAGGCAAGAGGCAACTATTCGCAAGTTGGAGGCTCAATTGAGTCAAGTGGTTGGAGCTTTTAATGCTCAACAAGCCAATACTGACGATAGTAGCCAAGAAGAGTATGAATTTGAGGTGTTAATTGGGGAGGTCAGAGTAGAACATCAACAACCTAGCCAACTAGAATTTGAGGATGTCAATGTTGAAGAAGTAATACTAGAGTCAACCAAGGACGTTGAAGATACAAATTTAGTTGACTCTAGTGTGATTGGTGTTGAGGAGGTTAAAAATCTTGAAGTTCATGTATTTGAGCGCGTTGGGCCTCATTCCAAACACTTCTATAGAGATTTATCATCAGACGGTGAAATGAAAATTCACCCTTATGAGCATAAAAAGGAGTCCAAGGAAGAGGTAGATGAGCCTTATATTTTGGAGTTTTCAAGGTCGTCTAGGCAAGGTGACACTCCTCGGTCGAGAGCCAACAAGTGCATAAGATTTTATCTAATTTTTGGCTCACAAGAATTTGTACCGCCCCAAGAGCATAATCATAAGCTTGAAGCAAAACTTGGGGTTCAATTCATTAGCTCGAGGTGGAGGCAAAAAGTGATTCGCGTCGTGCCGCGACGTTAAATCAAGCGCTTGTTGGGAGGCAATCCAGCTTTATTGCTTTCTTTTATTTATTTTTTATTTTTTTTAATTGTATTATTTTTGTAGTGTCAATTTTTTATTTTTTAGGAGAATGGAAAGCAAAGGTATTGGAAGGATGCAACAGCAAATCAAATGGTTGGAACTAAGTGTGAGGTACCCGCACGAAGGACCAAGCCTGGGAGAAGTCTGAGTACCCCATGAACTGCTAGTGCTTCGGCCTTTGGCCTACCAGGGAGTTTCTCTTACCCTCTTATGATTATGCTGTGCATTGGGGACAATGCACAATTTTAAGTATGGGGTGATGAGATTGTCTAGGTGACTTTTCATGCTACTTTAGCTGTATTAGTTTAATTAAATAGTTTTTTTTTGTAAAGATTGCACTTTTCCCGACGATGGATCTATTAGACAATTTTCTTGAGGGATTTAAGTCTAAAGAAAAAAAAACAAAAAGATTTTTTTTGTAGGTAGTGTAATAATTCCCCCTTGGTTTTTCTTTGTGCCGCGGTTCTTTTCCAAGGGTTTTATTTGAACCGGGTGTAGTTAGTTTTTTTTTAGGAATAGGAGCCATTGTGTTGTGTTTTGAATTGAAGCAATATCTCTTGACTTTGTTATGCCTTGAGAATAGTGAGTACTTTGGTTGTGACACTTAGGCTCAGTTTTTTACTCTTGTATAAGTACCTTAAATTGTATGATTTTAAATTTGCTTAACTGCTTTGACTAGAGTGTCTTGATGAATCCAATCCTGAGTGAGTTATGTGCCATGTGTGTGTGAGGTTTGGTGTTATTCTGTGCATTGCATTTGATGCCTAGAACTTGCCCCGTGTGTTTGCAAAGCGAAATAGTAGTTTTATTCAGTCTAGGAAGTGATATAGGCATTTCTTTATTGAGCCAGATATGTATATTTTACCCGCCTAATTGTTATGTATCGTAGTTAACCCCTTTGAGCCTGTAATCCTATTTCTTTGGGAAACCACATTACAAGCCTTACCCATTTGTTTGAATTAACCATCTATTTGAACCTTTTCACCTCTCATGAGCACTTGAATTGTTATGTACTTTGTAAAAGTTAAAGTGTGGGGTGGTTGGTTTGGCTTTTGAGTGGAACTAATTGAATAAGGAGAAAGGTGCACTGTTTTGAAAAAGGAAGAGCCACTTGAATTGAGAAAAAATATAGTTGGATTGTTGTGAAAAAAATTTCCTTCATAAGTGGTGACTCTTGCTGTAATTGTGCTTAAAGAAGTATGGGGTAATATACATTGATGTGAAGGTGGCAGTTGGTTTGACATAAGTATAGGGCTTAAATGTTAAAATGTATGTATTAAAGTGCTTAGGGAGGTGTAGTCACTCTTATATCAAAATGTATCCTACCCGTCCCGTATCCTACATTACAACCAAATAAAGTTCTAATTGATCCAAGATTGAATGAGCTCGATTAGTGGAGTAGTACACTACGGGCAAGCTTATGGTGTATCTGTGTGGCATATGAATATTCGTTGCTGAGAGTGAGTGAATTCTTTCTATCTAAAGTTCTTTGTGCTTGATTCTATACATGTGGAACTTCTCTCAAATTAATAATGTTAGGGCTTGTGACTCAGGAAGAAATAGCAAGTTTTCACCTCTGTTAGAGTAATTAGAGTGAGCATGTGTGAGGCATGGCATTAGAGTTTGCATCTGTGGTGTGGCAGTTGCACTACTTAGGTTATTCTTTCATAATGGCAGGTGTGACATAAATTGGGTAATTCGTTGAGCAATTAGGCATAGAAGTGTGGTTTAAATTGCTCGAGGACGAGCAAAGCTTTAAGTGTGGGGTGTTGATAATAGGTGAATTGAACTATGATTAAGCCCCAAAAGAACCACTTTCTTGTAAAGTTTTATTGTAAAAGTGATAGCAAAATGCTCTTACTAGTGCTTTTCATATTTTTCAGGTTACATACATTAGAAGAAGGCTATGGAGTGGTTTTGTATCATTTATGGAAGAAAAAGAAGCCAATCGCATCAAAGTCGCCGAGTGAACCATTTGAAATACACAAACGAGGCCTGGAGGTGAACTGCCGCGGTCCCAGCGTGGGCGCGGTAGGACCGCGGTGAGCTGTCAGAGGAGATTCAGAGAGGCCGTTTGGCCGCGGGCCCAGCGTGGGCGCGGTAGGACCGCGGCAGGCGACGGGAACTTAAGGGACTGAAGTGCAAATTCCGAATTCATAGCCCAAAACCCTATTTAAATACTAGAACTCGCCAAAAGGAGGCATGTAACATTATTCGAGAGTACTTTGGCAAGAAAAACAATTGTGAGAGATCACCTAAAACATCTTTATTTCTTTTCTTCTTTATTTTCTTGCAATTTATGATTATGAATCTTTTAGTATTTGATTTACCCATTGTCCTGAGTAGCTAAAAACCTTAATCTAGGGTTTTGCTGAAACCCGTTGGGGATGATTTGGTTGTTATATTAATATAGTAATGAATTGGTTGTTTATCTCTATTTGTTCAACTACATTTTGATTGTGGTTAATTGGAAGGATCCTCAATTAGCCGTTCCTATTTATTATGTATCTGCTTGAGAGAGAATGCATATTTAGGTAGTTGTTTGAACAACATCACTTCCGGAGTATAGGCGAGAGTCATAACCGAGGGTTTAGAGGTTGGATTAGAGATAACGATACCTCGGGTGCAATCTAAGTGAACTGTAATGCGAATCTAGCTAGCGTAGCTTGAGAGAGTGCGTCTAGTAAATTATCATAATTGCTTGAGAGAGATTTATGATAGCTGGAGAGTTCATGATTGATAGAGGTAACTAAGTCAACGCTATAAGAAACATACAACCAAGGAAATCAATAACGGGGGAAACCATTACCTTAGACCTTTATTCTAATTGTTTACAATTCAAGCATAGTTAGTTTTCAGCTGTTTATTTATTTTCAATCTTGTCTTCTTGGTGATATTAAACAGATACAGCTAAGCCTTAGTTCTCTGTGGGATTCGACTCCGGACTTTTAGACCGGATTATATTTGCAGCGACCGCTTATCCTTTTTAGGACTAGAGTTGGGCGTGATCAGCTTGCATGATTGTTGTGGACGATGGAGAGTAGCATGAATTTTCACACAAATTGATCCTCGATTCGCTCACGCTGTGCGGTGTAAGTTAGGAGGATCCATCACTTGAAGCATCATCATCTTCCTTCACAGCAGAGTTTTCGGATCCAAAGAGGTCAAGCAGAGCAAGAGTTTTCTTAATCTTTTCAGCAAGATCGCTTCCTCCTTCGGGTGCGTTTGTGGAAGATCTTGCTCCTTTTGAGGATGAAGACGACACGTGGAGTGTTTTTTTGTCCTAGAGAGCTTGCTTTGCTCCTCACAACTGGTCCAAATCCTCCAAAGGTAACATTGAGGATGCTTTCCACGTCAGCATAGAACCTGGAATTAGCAGCCTTGGTGGAAGTTGATCTGGAGTTGATTTTATTTGAAGCCATTTCGATGTTCTTGAACTTTGGTGATTGAAAAGTTGAGATAACATGTAGAGATTATCCCACTGGGTGTGCCAGAATTTGTATACAATAAATTTGCGTCGAGAAAATAAAATCTAGACCGAAAAATATTGCAACAATCGTAGTATTTTATTTCAAATATTTGAGTGTTACAATCTCTATGAATCCTCTAATTCTTCTTTGCAATAGTAAATAAATTCAAGGGCCTTTGAGCTTGATCTTGAATCTATATTAATTGCCACGGACGATGATCTTGGATTCAACTAGCACGAACTTTGATTTAAACTCGTATTTCTTGAACCTTGATTTGTTCTTCGTTTTTGAGCTTGCACTTGATTTGTTCTTCGTTCTTGAGCTTGAATTTGATTGCTTGAAGCTTGAACTTGTGGAGGAATTGACAGCGTTTGATCCACGAGCTCTTTCTTGCTTCTTGTTATAACTTCTGGTGTCTTTTCTGGGTTATAAAGACCCCTATTTATAGTTGTAGAAGGGAAGAGCTATGATAAGAACAGACTCTTTCCGACCAATCAAATTGAAGTGTGACAAGGTCGCATTTGATTGGCCAGAACATGTCACTTGCACATGTGGCGCGGTTTCATTGGCCTTTTAATTTGGCTTGGCACGCCTTGTCACTTTGACACGTCGCACGATCCTATTGGCTCTTTCATTTGACTTGGCGTGCCACGTCATTTGGCACGTGGTACCAAATTGGACCTCTAGAAAAATAATATTTTAGGCTTAATGAAGTGGGCTAATCACTTTAGCCCAATTAAATAGGCTAGCCCAATGAATTTGGACTTATTTTTTTAATCCATATGTATTGGACTTATAATTAATTCAATTATATTAGCCCAATAAATTTATTTGAACTAATATATCTTGAATTTAAAATATGGTCCCAATTATTTTACAGATTTAATTCCAATAAAATTTATATGCTTACAGATGTATGAAAGCATTGCACACTTTCTAAAAAAATTGTTTGTTTACAAAAATACCCTCATAACCAGTCCATCACTTTATTTTTTTAAAAGAAACATATGTTGAGGAATATTATTATATGAAAAAAGTTTAATAAAAATTATTTGATTTGTCTACCTTTGAATTATAGAACTGAATATTTATTTATAAAAAAATGCTAAGTACTTATTTATCTACTAGGGATATAATTTTATTTTTCACTTTCTTGGATTATTATGCAAAGAAAGTTTGAATTAAAAAAATAAAAGTAAAATGAATTGATTACGAGTGCATTCCAGTACGTAGTAGTAGAGTATATATTTATAAATTTACTATGAAGAAATTACCGGAGGATAAATATAAATAGCGGGAGCAACTTCAGTATCAAACTTTACATGAAACTTGCATTAATATAACTGCATAAATGTTTTTTATTTTATTTTGTTAGTTTTATCTTCTTCTTTTTTAATATTTTGGCTAGAATTTTGTTTACACTTTTACTATATGTACTTGTACTTTTTATTAATTCTAAAGATTATGAAACACTTCAGTCATGGAAGGAAGAAGATAAGATACTTAAGAGAATTAAATCTTGCTCATATTCAATAAGAGATGCTTAACAAAAAACTTAATATCATAATACCTCTTTGTTTTTTAACTTTTTATATTTGTTAAAAGTATATATGTTAATTTACCCTATTCAAGCTTTTATTAGAAATACAAAAAATCTTTGTGAAGATCAATTAATAGATATTTTCGTTAGAAATACTAAATTTTGGGTGTGAAGACGTTTCTTAAATAGTGATTATTAAAATCTGTAGTTAAATGGTGCAAAAACTTTAGCCACAAAATAATACATTTATTTGCAACCTAAATTTTTGTCACTAATAAATAAATGATTAGTGACAATCATTTTGTTGTTTCTAATCAACCTGTGACTTAGTGACAACAAAGTTTTATCATCAGATATACAATGTTTAAATGACAACGACTTAAATTTTGTAGTTGAGTAATACAACTATTTTCTACGAAATACATTTATAGCCAGATAATATGATCTTTGGATACGATTGTTTAAGGTTACAACTGACAAATATTATTTCAAACGCTTTTCACATATTTGAAACCTGATTTTTGTTGTCATGTATGGCTGCTATTTAATTTTCTGGGTTTAAATATGAAACTTTATTTTGCTTCAATATATTATGTGGAATCAATTTCTGTAACAACCCGACCGGTCGTTTTGAGAGTTGTAGACCCCCCCCCCCCCATTTACTACTCATTTTATGCTTTATAGTTGCTATGTGACTTGCCGGGGTATTTGGTTTGGGTCCAGAGAGGTTTCAGAATGAATTGAGACACTTAGTCAAGGTTGAAAACTTAAGTTGAAATAGTTGACCGGATGTCGACTTGTGTGAACGACTCTGGAATAGAGTTTTGATGGTTCCGTTAGCTCCGTTGGGTTATTTTGGACTTAGGAGGGTGTCCGGATTGTAATTTGGAGGTGCGTAGTTTAATTAGGCTTGAAATGGAGAAAATTGAAAATTTGAAAGTTTGACCAAGAGTGGACTTTGTGGATACCGAGCCTGAATTGGGGTTCCGGAAGTTGGAGTAGGTGCGTGGTGTCATTTGTGACTTATGTGAAAAATTTGAGGTCAATCGAACGTGATTTGATAGGTTTCGGCGTCGTTTGTAGAAGTTGGAATTCCTTAGTTTCAATAGGCTTGAATCGGGTGCGATTCGTGGTTTGATATTGTTTGATGTGATTTGAGGGCTCGACTAAGTTCGTATGATACTTTGGGACTTGTTGGTATGTTTGGTTGAGGTCCCGGGGGCCTCAGGTGAGTTTCGAAAGGGTAACGGATCAATTTTGGACTTGGTGTTTTGGCTGAAGATTTTTCGGGTGTATGTATCTGGTTTCCTTATGTCTGTATCTGGTTTCCTTATACGTGATCGTGTGGACAGGTCTGCGATCGCGTAGGCTTGTTTGGGGCAGTGGTTACTTTTACTCTATGCGTTCGCAAAACGGGGTACGCGATCGCGTAGGTTGGCCAGACGGTGAATCGAGAACGCGTGGGCATAGCCGCGTTTGCGAAGAAGAGAAAAGGCAGCTGGTTCACACGTGTTTGTGCTTCGTGATCGCGCGAGGGTGGACACGATCGCGTAGGTCTGAGGAAGCAAGGGTTCTCATTTGCGTGGAGGACTCCGCTTTCGTATGAGGTTATTTAGTGGGGCAGCATTTGTTATGCTTCGTGATCACGAGGGTTTGTCGTGATCGCGATGAAGGATATCTGGGCAGAAACTTAAATATTTCAAAACGAGGGTTTGAGTTTATTTTCACAATTTGATTTTGGGAGCTCGATGGGAGGCGATTCTTGGAGAGATTTATAAGTGGGTGATTGAGGTAAGTGATTTTTACTTAGTTTTAGTTAAATTCCATGTTTATGTCTTTGATTTCATCATTTAATTAGTGATTTGGATTGACAAATTGGGGGGAAATGGAGGAAAGTTCTTAGGCTGAATTTTGAGGATTTGATCGACATTTTGGTATCAGATTGAGAAGTTTTAGTATGGGTGGACTCGTGGTTGAATGGGTGTTCGAATTTTGTGACTTTTACCCGATTTCGAGACGTGGGCCCGGGGGACGACTTTTGAGTCGACTTTTGACTTTTGATTAATAACTTAGTATTTTCTTATGGAAATGATTCCTTTAGCTCGTGTTGATTGCATCGAACTATTTGTGGCTAGATTCGAGGCATTTAGAGGCCGATTCGCGAGGCAAGGGCGTGGTTGAGTAGGGATTTGCACGGCTTGAGGTAAGTAACAGTTCTAAACTTGGTTCTGAGGGTATGAAATCCCGAATTACGTATCATGTGATTGGTGTTGAGGTAACGCACATGCTAGGTGATGGGCGTGTGGGCGTGCACCGTAGTAATTGTGACTTGGTCAACTCCATGGAACTGTATAGTTGAATAATCTGTTGTTATCCGTATATTCTCCATGTGTTATAGAAATTGGATGGCAAATCATGTTAGAAATTATGCTTAGGCTATGTGTTGATACTGCAGGGACCTACAGAGGTCGTGTTACATGTTAAATTATCTTCTAAATTGCTACTTTGTACTCAGTCACAGTTTTTACTTGCATATTATATCTCAGTCTCTGTTGTTCTTTATTGATACATTACATCATCATTGTTTGGGCTGATTATCATGGTTATTGAGAGCCCGAGAGACTGCTGAGGTTGAAGACTGAGTAAGGCCGAGGGCCTCATTGTGTGGATATTTATTGGGATCGGACTGAACGCCGCAGTATGTTTTATTGATTAATACCAAGAATGGCTTATTATAGTGCTTGGCTTTAAGGAGCCCCTGCGGTCTGCACACCCACAGGCCACAGTGAGCGAAGATACCTAGTGAGTGCGAGTGCGATTTCCGAGCGCGAGTGCCGAGCGACTGGGAGAATTGAAAGACTGTAAGGAATGAGTGAGTGTGAGGTTGGAGTGATTGGGAGGTCTGAGTGACTGTTACTCTGAGATTATGCACTTGATTTCATTGATGTTGTACTTCAGCTGGCATATATCACTGTCATTTAGTCTCTAAGAGATACTATATCCTGTTTCAATTGAACTTGACATGAATTAACTATTTTGGCTCTAATGTCGAACTTGAAAGCATGTCTATTTTCCTGTATTATATTTTCTGTAATTGAACTGTATCTGTGAAGCTCGTCACTACTCTCAGTCCAATAGTTGGTCTTGTTACTTACTGAGTTGGTTGTACTCACGCTACACTCTACACTTCATGTGCAGATTCGGGTATTTCCGGACGCGGTAGGTGCTGATTATCTGAGCAGCTTGATCATTCGAAGATTTCGAGGTAGCTGCCCAGCATTCGCAGCCCTTGACTCCCCCTCCCTATCTTTCAGCTTTATGTATTTAATTTCAGTTTTTCATAGACAGTATTTTCAGACTCGTGTTGTATAAACGCTCATGTATTCAGTGACACCCTGATTTTGGGAACTTCCGTATTGAGTTTTGACACTATCCAGTTTATGAGAGCTTTAATTATTTAAACATGTGTTATTTTATTCTTCCTTTAAAAGTGTTGGAAATGTTTTGAGGTGCCGTCTTGCCTAGTACCATGTTAGGCGCCATCAGGACAGGCTAAGTTTTGGGTCGTGACAATTTCATCTTTAGAAAGTTAGAAGAGTTTCCTTCTTTGATGAAGTTTTAAACCCGCACCAGCATAAATTTTAAATGTTTTTATTTTGATCCGCCCTGCAACCGCATATGTTTAAACTCGCACCGCCCCACATGTGTCTAAACCCGTACCACCTTGCACTCGCACCGCCTCATTGACATCCCTACATATCAGAATATCTTCAAACTTTAAGAAAGAAACCAAATAGTCACGCAGTCTCTTTGAGTTAAATAATTGTTTCATTGACTATATATTTCACTTTCAATGTTCTTAATAGAAAATTTGTACGTATATATTATTCCATCCGTTTTAGTTTATGTAATACACATTTCTTATTAGTCCTTTCAAGAAAAATGATATAATTTTATATTAAAAAATAATTAAATTTTAATGTTTTATTTTACCGATAGTAAGAAGTTTTTATAGCTATTCCTCACAATGCTTTTACTCTTTAAGCTTTTAAAATCATAAATATTAGAAGTCTTTTTTTCTTAAATTCCAAGCCAAGTTAAATTACCGCACATAAATTAAAACCGAGAGAGTAATTTTTATGAAGTTTCAAGGTGAAGGACTTCTCTTTTCGGCAAAAAGAAAGAGCAAGAATCACACAGCCTCCTTTATTATTATTATTATTATTATTATTATTATTATAAAGAGCCAAATAGTTGTTTCATTGACTGTCATATTTAACTGTTTTTTTTTTTGGTTGGATCATATTTAACTGTTGATGCTTTTTATTATAGAATGTCACTCGCTCCTTTCATTTTTAGTTATTCCTTTTTGACTTCGCACTTTCTTTAAGAAGAAATACATAAAATATGTATTCCCTCAATTCATTTTTATTTGTTCACTATACAAAAAATATATTTTCACTTTTACTTGTTTATTATATTAAATTAAGAGAAAGATAAGTATTTTCCTGTTTTACCCATATCATTAATTATTCATTCCCCAAATCATTTGACAAGACTTTTAAAAATGTTATCATTACTATAGATAAAATTGTGAAATACTCCTTCAGTTCACTTTTACTTGTCCACTATACTAAAATATATTTTTATTTTTACTTGTCCACTTTACTAAATTAAGAGAAAGACAATTTTTTTCTTTCTGTTTTACCCTTATGATTAAGTACTCATTCCCCAAATCATTTTCCAACACTTTTTGAAATACCGGTAAAATTATCAAATATATACTTCATTTATTTTTTCTTAAAGAGAGTGCAAAGTCAAAAGTGGACAACTAAAAATGAACGGAGGTAATATATACTTCATTTATTTTTTCTTAAAGGGAGTGCAAAGTCAAAAATGGACAACTATTTTATAATTTTCTCATAATTATAATAGTTTTTCAAAAGGTCCTGGGAAATAATTTGGGGAATGAGTAGTTAATGATAATGGTAAAACATGAAATAAAGATTATCTTGCTCTTGATTTGCTAAAATTGACAAATACTCCGTCCGTTCACTTTTACTTGGTACGTTTTGACTTTTCGCGCCCCTTATGAAATAATAATTGAAGCGCATAATTTACCATGATGCCCATATTAATTGATGCATATTTTATTGGATTTGAGAAAATGATTTGAAATGAGTAATAAATACTATGGGTATAACAAAAATTTTTTTTTGTCTTCTCTTGATATGCGTATAGTAACAAGTAAAAATGAAAATCTATTTTTAGTATAGATGTCAAGTAAAAGTGAACACAGGAAGTAAAAGTGAATAGAGAGAGTAGTAAATATACTTTTATGATGTTTCAAGCGGTGAACTTTTTATTTTTATTTTTAGAAAAGGCAAGAATCAATGTGTTCATTAGCACTGAAAACTAGATCATTAAACACACACAATTCAAATCCTGCCAATATGACTTTCAAACAAAAAATCTTAAACCTCTCTCTAATAAGTATACCACGATTCAACTTCTATTAAAAAACATAGTAGCATGATTGAGCCATTTAAGTTGTATAATAATTGTTTGAATATAAGTTACATACATACACAGCATTATTTATATCAGTAGAAATCAATATAATATAATTATAATCTTAAATAAATTATTTACAGTTAACTTTTAAATAATCTAATTATATAAAGCATGGTCGATAGTCCATAGCGCCGGCCATAATCTAATGTAAACGTCAATGCATTATCCAATAGAGAGGTTGGGGCGGCTATGGACATTTCCATACCATTGCCTCATATATACTTTTTCCCCATCTTTTCCTACTTTTGACTTCCAAGGCTATTGACTAATTCTCAATTTAGAATAAGATTGCATCACATTCATTGCACCGCCTTTTCTTACTTCTTCACAATGAGTGTGCAATTAGGCCTGCCTTTAGCACTTGTAATTGTCTCCTTTCTTCCTGTATTTGTTTTGTTTTTTCTCTTATTTGGCTAGTCGTTATCACTTTAATTACTTTCTAGGATATAGTCTCTATTTTCTTAAAAGATCAATGGAAAACAAAATCAACAGAATCACAAAACTATGAAGATTATAAATTACATCAAGAATTCTTAGAGTTATGTTCTTGGAATATCAAAGAACTACGAATTTTAAATATCAAACTTTTGCAAAAAAAAAAAAAAAAATGTGTATTTGGAAGTAGCTAGGACAGACGATGAGAAAATTTAAAACCCTTCTTAAGACTTAGGTTGTACCACAAGTAGCTAGGTTGTGAGAAAAACTCTTCTAAAGAGTTAAGTTACTACAATGTACGTATCTCATAAGTATTGACAACTACAATGCTGTAATCCAAAGTAAAAAGAGAGTATTACATTAAGAACAGTACCAGACTAAGGAAGAAAAGCGACAAGCGGGGAAAAAACAAAACTAAATTTCCTTGGTTTCAGTCAGCCCAGAGTAAAAGTAAGACGAGAAAAACAAGTCACGCTTCTATTATCAGCTCTAGGCAATCGTCCAAATTCCAAAAAGGTTAAATGAGATAACTACTAATCCACTATTTCTTTAATGGAGCAAACAAAATACTTAATCAAGTCTCAAGAGATTGGTATTTCACCTTTTCTTGGACTTACATTTCCCAGTTCTTTCCATTTTAACAACAACGACAACAAACCCAGTATAATCCCACAAGTGAAGTCTGAAGAGGATAGTTTGTACACAGACCTAACCCTTACCTTTGGGAAGGGTAGTATGTACACAGACCTTACCCCTACCTTTATAAAGGTAAAGAGGCTGTTTCCGATAGACCCTCGGCTAAAGAAACACTAAAAGTTCTTTTCATTTTATGATAAGCAAAAAATACACACAAATATGATTACATTTCTCAATTCTTGTGTAATTTATGGGTTTAAGTTATATGCATAAATAGTGTAAGAAATTTGTATACTATCGGCACAAACACACTGCTCATGCACAAGCATTACCGCATAATTGTGGAGGACCAGTGTCAGCAAAAATCGCCAAGAATGCGATTGAATAATCAATTTCATCTCCATGTCTACTTATTCATACAAACAATTGAACTACAAAGAATTATAGGGAAGTGTAACTTGATAACTTGGCTCTTGAATTAGAGGACCATATTTCATTATTTGTCTCCCTGTTACATATTCTATAGTGATGCCATTAAAGCAGACATCACTTTTCAAAAATCAAAATATTTTGAATGAGCAGAATTCTTCCACCCTGTCCAAGTTTTTTCTCTAGCTCTCTTTCTCTGCTTATCACTATCCTTTCATCAACAAGATGGTGAATATGGAAAAAAGAATTCAAAAAATGGGAAAACTTGTTAGATATTACTTCAAGAACGAATGAGCCCGAATCCGATCTTCACCATTAATGCACAATCTGCTCCTGCTCCATGTATAGCTGATCCGCCCATGTTGGAATCGTCTCAGAACCTCGACTAGCATTCAGATGATATTGCTGATCTTCCCTAGATAATTGTCTTGAACTCATAGCAGGGGAATCCTTCACCATAGACTGGACCCGAGAGACATCAGGCTCAGCAGAAGAGTTTAAATTGAGGATTCACTCATAGCAAACCTACTGCCGCTGCTCCGTAAACCAAAGGAAGCAGATTTTCTCAACTTATTGAGCTCTTCCTTCTGGATGCCCCAGTCCAATTTACCATCAGGGGATCCCCAACCTGAGAGGTTAGGAAGCACAGCGGACGCATTAGAAAGGGATGAAGATATCCCAGAAAGACGGCCTGCAGCACTTCGATCGATGAAACTCTGGCTTCGCTTGGCAAATGCAGCAGACCTTGAACTCAAAGCTGCTGCTGCAGCACCAGATGGATCAATCCCAAACGAAGATGATGTCCTAAAAGATGGTGAAGATTGACCGGAAGAATAGCCTGTCATAAGTTGCTGGTTCATATTTTGTCGCATCTGCATCCCTTTGGGAGATTGTAGTTGGGGTGATCCAGCATCAAGTGATAGCCCTTGTAGCTGAGACAAAATTTTGGAATCAAGGGTCGCTAAGATATCATCAAGATTAGTGGGGTTCAATCCACCATGCCTACCAAATTCACCGTTTCTATCACTAGAAGAAGCTGCAAAAGCAGCAGCTTTGGCCGAAGAACTGTTCCACCCAGATGGTGAAGAAAGAGCAGATAAGTCATCCATCAGTTGATCTTGTCGCAGATGATGACTATCGAATCCAAGTAAACCATTATCTAACTCCACGTCTCTGGCACTATATGTGGTTTTCAACCGACTAATAGGCAGCTGCAAGGTTGGAGTTGCAAGGCTGGATTGGCAGGGCCACAAAGATCCACCCACAGAAGAAGCTCCAGCCGAAGGAGACATAGGTGGAGTTGAAGTAGGAGGCATCATAATTGATGGAGAACCAAGGGCTAGTGGAGAAATTGATGCGATATCCAATGACAGAGCACTATTGGAATATGATCTAGGTGAAAGCACAGCAGACCCTGTAGAAGGGTACAAGGGGCGAAGCTCTTCAGGTTTGTGGGCAAAGAAGCATACCCTCCTATTGCAATTTGTTTCATCCTTGCACATACGAGTTCGGTACTGTGCAGGGTGAAGCCAGCACTCAAAAATACCATGCGCATACTCACAAGTGTCTCCTCGCTGGCATGTCCCCTTGCGAAAATCTGGACAAGGGACACAACTATAGTGGTATTTTCTAGGGTCACGCCTTCTGGCGTTTTCACCGGGGTGTACAAAGGGGCACTCTGTCCAGTCATGGGAGTAAGCTCTTGAGCATGGTTTCACCTTAAATATGTACATTCTGAAGTCATCTGTCCCATATATCCCAATCTTTATGTCTGGAAGAGAGGGATCAACAGGATACTCTTTCTTCTCGCTCCCAAATTTAGAGATGTTTGGAGTCAATAACAGCTGTTCTTCTGCTTGTTCAGAGATAATCTGATCGATAAGTCCACTTGCTTCCCCGTCGTCGCTGCTTCCTCCAAGCAAGTACTCCAGTATCTTCCTCCTAGAGTTGAGACAACAGCCCTGAGCTGAGATCAGGTCAACAGCCCGTTTTCCATTTGCATCTACTAAATTCACATCAGCAGAAGCACCAAGCAAGAGCTTGACAACCTCAAGCAAAGCAGCAGAGTCACCAGCAATTGCGCAGTGAAGGGCTGTAGCCCCATCGGAACCACAAGCTTGATTAACATCAAGACAGCCCTTCTCAAGCATATAATTCAGCACCCGTTTGCTACCAAAGGTAGCAGCAATCATAAGGGGTGTCCTCTCCTCATATCCCATATTCTTTATACCAATTCTCCTACCATACCATAAACCCACCTCATTCATGTCATGACCCTCCTCTTCTACAGCCTTTTGGAAGTTGATAATATCATCTGAAGCCGATAACTCGAGCAAAAGGGAGAAAGAAGGGACAAGATCCTTTTGCTTCTGAATTTCAGCTTCCATGGCTAAATCAGCAGAACAGACCTTACTCTTAGAACCACTACACATGATATGGTCTGTACTTCTCTACAACATCGTACAAGAGACACATTCAGTACAACATATTATCTAATTCACAAAAATAACCCAAAAAACGAAGTGCAGCAAGCCCAATATTCCAACTTGTCTAATGTTAATGAAATTTCAAAACCCCATATAACATAAAAGCAATAAAGAAAGCTAGATAAACATCAAATTTTAATCATTAGCATGAGATGCTATATACTAGAGACATGTTTATAAGAAAAACCCCAACTGGACTACAAATTCTAGCAGTAAAGTATCATTCTTGAAATAAAGGTTCCCTTCCTTGAGCACTGTAAGTGAAAATTTTGCGAATTTGCAGATAGTATGAACGATAAAGCAAACATTTTTACAACTACCATGAATCTTTCTTGAGATCCTTATTATGGTACACCCCAAATAGAAAGCCAAGAACTAATTGCAGACAATTAAAAATTCTATACATGAACAAGTAGAGTGATCCAACTAGTTAATACTAATAGTAATACAAACTAAGAATAAAAAAAAGAGAAGCATACCTCAAGTCTTGAAGAGAGAGAGAGAGAGAGAGAGAGAGAGAAAGGAGGGGTTTTAAGCCCAGGTTTTGTGCAGAGAGAAAGGAGCAACACACCAACAAGAAATGAGTTGCTAATGGACGCAACTGGAATGCCTCCTTTTAACTATACACAAGATTAACATACGACCTATCAATAGAAAGGGACAGGTGGAGAGAGAGAGAGAACGCAAATATTGAATTATGTACAGTAATTAAATTAAGGAAATGGAAGAAGAAATTTCTTTTCCCTCTCGTGACCTCACTTTTTCAAAATGAAAATGAAAATGAAAATGAAGATGAAATGAAATGAAAATGCAAATGCTAGATGAAATGCAAATTCAGAAAAAGGTGGGTTTTGGCCTAAAACAAAACTCCACATTGACTTCATTCGGGGGTTTATTAAGTTGTACAATTTTAAAAAATTATATTATAATATAATTTAAGAAAAAAAATAAAAAATAGCTTGATTTACATCTGCTAATTGAAAATTAGTCACATTTTAAAAAGTAATCGAAATTTAACAATTTTTTTATGTAAAAATAAAATATGAACAAATACATCCTTTAAAATCTGGAAATATTCCAGCATAATATGCCGGAGTTTGAATATTTTACATATGAGATTTCAGCATAATGTGTTGGAATTTTATAATGTGTTAGAGTTCCAACATTATATGCTGGAAGTTTATATGCAAGAACTCCATAATCCAGCAATATTATATTGGAGCTTTTTGTGTTCAGCTAGAATAATTTTGTCCAGATTTTATCCCCGCATAAAATAGGGGCTATTTTTTAATGACTTTGAAAAATGCTGATTATTTTTTAATTATTAGTTCAAAAACTGGCTAGCCCATATTATTTTCACTATAATTTAACGATTATGAAAAACATTCATCTTCGTTTTCAATCAAGTTGTAATATTAATCATATATAAAATTACTTTAAATAGTATAAATATTTGGGCTTGATGTATGAATTTAAGTGGCATATCTTGATAATTTAAAGAAAATTTACACTTTCAGTATAATTTTATAGATTATAACATATTATTTACTTTTTTTTGGTTTCCAATCAATAGTTATACTGAAAATTACTTGTAGCTGCTCTGAGCTACTTGATAGTTTGAATACATTTTTAGTATTATGTTGCAAAGAATATAAACGTAACATATACAATGTGTTTGAAGATGTCTAGCACAATTTAAGTCATTGTGAAGTCAATTCTATATTAATTATATAAGTTGGTAACCTAAAGAATAAGGTTGATAACAAGCTTATAAGTAATAAGTTAAACCTTGGAAATACCAACTTATTTAATTTCTAAGTATTATAAGGATCATCGATGTTTATAGCTGTATCAAGGCTATTTTAAGTATAAATTCAATTTTTCCTTTCCTTGTATATCCTAATGTAATTAGTAGCTGTATAGGGTTAAATTTGACCGTCGGCGTCTCTACGCCAATGGGTACGTCCAGTGAGTATACGCCAACTAACGTAAGGGTACGACTCGGACGTGGGGACAGAAGCGACATCGTTTAGGACTCAGTGTCTTCACTAGGAAAACGTTACCTATTTTTGTAACTTTTTGATTATTTCGAGGAAGGTCTCTTACTATATAAGGGAGACATTCACATTGTAAAGAGGAGGACTCTGGAATAATACAACTCTCTCATTTTCTGACTCTCTCTATCTCTGTCTCAAGCGAACATATTCTCTTGAGTTCATATTATCACTGTATAATACTAGATCTACAACAATAACATCATCTTTACATCTCTAGGTCTACTATATTTGATTATGATTTACCCCTCCCTTACTTTTGATTGTTTTCTAGCTTACAAAGTATATTGTTAAATTTTGAGCCAAACAATTTGGCGCCGTCTGTGGGGATTTCGAGAATCAAAATCATAGTATCCACCTAGAGATCAACCAACTACCACTCTCTACACCACACAAAAACAGAAGATGGCCGAAAATAACACAAGATCGAAAGCTATATTGGGTGTCACTACCAATCTCCTTGGCCCTCTCAACGAGGCCAGTGATGATGGCATCTTGAATGCAACCCCTAGCATCACACCGGGTGCAGAGATCTCACCTTCCCCATCCGAAGATCTGACGATCTTGCACGAAAAAGGAGCTTCCACATCTGCGGCTACGGAAGCACCCTCAGCGGTCAAGAAGCTACTGGAAAGATGGCTAACAAGCACTCTAAGTGGCTTGGTCGAGAGGTCACAACAAAGTAACATCAGATGTACACCAACGGTAGATACCACTGCTGCCGTGGGTGAACCGGAAGTTGCACTAGCAAATAACAAACCCATCGAGACACTGACCAACGATGGCACGCTAACAGCCATCCTAAAAAAGATGGAAGAAATGGAAAATGAAAACAAGGCGCTCCGCGATCAGATGAAGGAACATAAGGAGGGGGTAGACAAGATCCCCAGCGCTCCCAAGTTGCTAGCAAAACGCGACGTGGGGAGGTTCGTTGAACAACCATACACTGAAGAAGCTGCCCCTCACCCTATCCCAAAAACCTTCAAGATGCCACCCTACTTGAAGGTATATGACGGAACCACAGATCCCGAGGATCATTTAATCCACTATGTCACTGCTGTAAAGGGCAACGACCTATCAAAAGAGCAGGTACCATCGGTGCTGCTAAAGAAGTTTGGTGAGACGTTGACAGGAGGGGCCCTAACGTGGTACTCTCAGCTACCAGCTAAGGCGATATCAACGTTCGAGGAAATGGCGGATAAGTTCGTCACCGCCCATGCAGGTGCAAAGAAAGCGGAAGCAAGGGTCAACGACATCTTCGCCGTTAGGCAAACCACAGGGGAGGGACTCAGGGACTTCCTAGCCAGGTTTAATAGGGTAAGGATGAGTCTACCAAACGTATCGGAAGGTATGACAGTCGCCGCTTTCCAGAACGGGCTAAACAGGAATGGTTCGAGGGCAACCAAGAAGCTACTAAGCCGCCTCATGAAATATCCCCCTACCACATGGGAGGAAATCCACAACGCCTATTGCGCTGAGGTACGAGCGGACGAGGATGATCTTAATGGGCCGACCCAACGGCTAACAACGATACACTCAGAAACAAGGAGGGATCGACGCAATGAAGGACGGCGAGAACAACTCCCCCGCTCCAACAAAGACCGACACCAGCCATACACCAGATCCTCCCATCCACCACCAAGGCATACGGATGCGCTACAGCGACACGTCGCCCCACTCCGAAACGAAAGAGGTACGCCTCCTTTATTATCCGCCCATAACTTTTGTGTGTCTCCTTCAGAAATAGTGTACGCACTAGAGAAGCTGGGCACCAAACTGTAGTGGCCGCAGAAGATGAAATCAGACCCCGCCACAAGGAAATCAAACGTCCTATGTGAGTTCCATCAGGAACGGGGGCACAAAACCGAAGACTGCATAGGCCTACGGCAAGAGGTGGTCAGGATGCTCAACCAGGGATACCTGAGGGAATTACTCAGTGAAAAAGGGAAAATCAATTTTGCCCGCGGATGGGAACAACCCCACGGGCCGCCGAAGCCGCCCTCCCCAGCATGCACGATAAACATGATCGTCGGAGGCGGCGACGACTTGGCGATCAATCACGTGAAGTTCACCACCACGCACAAACTAAAGCGGACAATCGCCCATGAACGGTATGACGACTTTGAAGATAGTATCACCTTCGATAAGTCTGATGCCGACGGTTTGTCTTTCCCTCATTACGATGCTTTAGTTATCACTTTACGTATCGCTGATACAGATGTTAAAAGAATCATGATCGATGACGGAAGTGGTGCCTGTATTATCCACCCAAGGGTCCTCGTACAAATGGGACTCGAGGATAGGGTAATACCGCGCTGCATAACACTAACCGGTTTTAACAATGCAGTGGAACGGACGTCCGGAGAAATAGCACTGCCCGTCTTAGCAGGAGGAGTCACGCTGGAAACAACTTTCCACGTGATGAACCAAGAAACGGCGTACAACGTCATCATAGGATGCCCGTGGATACACGCCATGCGAGCGGTCCCTTTAAGCCTTTACCAAGTGATCAAATTCCCTAACCCATGGGGAGTATTCAGTATTCGAGGCGAGCCACGCACCGCACAAGAATGCTACAAAATAGCCCAAGACTGCGCCCACACCCAACAGCTAAAGGGGGCGAGCGCGGAGGCATAGCAATTAGCCGTGTCGGGGACTAAGGTCAACCCGACAACGGACGCCATCAAAGACCCCGACGTTGTAGAGGCCTGTAAAGCGACGGTCGAAGATCTCGACCCAGTCCAATTGGACGAAACCAATCTTACGAAGAAAGCCTATATCGGGCACGGTCTCGCCAACCCAAGTAAGTATCGTGAATTCTTAACTAACCATGCAGATTTGTTCGCTTTTTCCCATTCAGATATGCCGGGAATCCCGCGAGACATCGCCACCCACAAGCTGAATGTAGATCCACTACATCCGCCCGTGCGACAGATGAGGAGAAAATTCAACGCCGCTATCAAAGAAGCGGTCAGTGAGGAAGTAGACAAGTTACTGGCCAACGGCTCCATCAGAGAATCAAAATACCCCCAGTGGGTCGCCAATGTCGTCATGGTCAAAAAGAAAAATGGGAAGTGGAGAATGTGTGTGGATTTCACTGATCTAAACAAAGCATGCCCAAAGGATTCATTCCCACTACCCCACATCGACCAAATGATCGACGCCACTGCAGGACACGAACTACTGAGCTTCCTAGACGCCTACTCCGGCTACAATCAAATCATGATGGCCGAGGAAGACCAAGAGAAGACAACTTTCATCACCCACCAAGGGACTTACTGCTACAAGGTAATGCCCTTCGGGCTCAAAAATGCAGGGGTTATGTACCAGAGACTGGTCACCAAAATGTTCAAAGAGCAGCTCGGTAAGACTATGGAAGTCTATATCAACGACATGCTGGTAAAGTCGACAAGAAAAGAGGACCACATCGACCATCTGAAAGAAGCATTTGAGATATTGAGAAGGTACGGGATGAAACTGAACCCCGAGAAATGCGCCTTCGGCGTGGCCTTAGGAAAATTCTTAGGGTTTCTCGTATCACAACGAGGTATCGAAGTCAATCCAGATCAGATCAAGGCGATAGACACAATACCCGAGATACTGAACAGCAAAAAGCAAGTGCAAAAGCTGACGGGGCGAATAGCCGCCTTGTCTAGGTTCATCTCACGATCCTCCGACAGATGCCATGAGTTTTTCAATGCACTGAGAAAAGACAATGGGTTACAGTCGAATGAGGAATGCGTCGAGGCCTTAAGAAAACTGAAAGCGTACCTATCTTCGTTGCCACTGCTGGCCAAAGAAAATCTAGGCGATCCCCTGCTGGTATATTTGGCCGTATCCGAGGTCGCCGTCAGCGCAGTCCTAGATCGTGAAAATGAAGGTACGCACTCTCCTATTTACTATATTAGCAAAACCTTAATGGACGCCGAAAACGGTATCCACACCTTGAAAAATTAGCTTTGGCATTGGTCGTAGCTTCACGGAAGCTCCGACCCTATTTCCAATGCCACCCCATAAAAGTAGTGACGACCTTCCCCTTAAGAAGTATCCTACACAAGCCTGAGTTATCAGGCAGACTCGCCAGATGGGACATAGAGCTAAGTGAGCACGATATCTCGTATCATCTAAGAAACGCCATCAAGTCGCAAGTACTTGCCGAATTCATAGCCGACTTCAGCGCAGAGATACTACCAGAGGCGGAATTAGAGGCATGCCGTGCCCCCTCCAACGCCGACCTATGGACTATTTACACTGATGGCGCCGCTAACGCCTCGGGATCGGGACTGGGACTCGTTCTCGAGGTCCCCACGGGCGAAATAATTCTCCAGTCCATATGATGCCCCGAGATGACTAACAACGAAGCCGAGTACGAGGCTGTTATTGCAGGTTTGAAACTGGCCATCAAGTATGGAGCTCGACGACTCGTTCTCCATTGCGACTCTCAACTCGTGATGAACCAGGTCACCAGGACTTACCAAATCAAGGAGCAGAGGTTACAAAAATACCAGTCAGAAATCCACAGGTTAATGACCGAGTTCGACGAGTGCCGCTTCGAACAAGTTCCGAGAGCACGGAACGTTGAAGCAGACGGCCTAGCAAAATTGGCCGCAACCACTAAAAACTTCAACAAAGAAAGCGTGGTCACCCTCCTCCATTTAGCCATTGATCACACTGAGGTACTCTCTTTAAATTTGACTTGGGACTGGCGCAACCAATTTGTATCCTATCTGCAGGATGGAACACTCCCACTCGACAAAAAAGAAGCCAAGAAGCTCCGCGTACAGGCCGCCCGGTATTGCCTGATAAACCACGAGCTCTACAAAAGGACGTTTGGCGGACCCCTAGCCAAGTGTCTAGGGCCGCAACAAATGCGGCCAGTGCTTGAAGAGGTACACGAAGGTCATTGCAGTGCCCATACAGGTAACCGCGCCCTCGTGCGCTGCATAATACGAGCCGGCTATTATTAGCCCACTATGAAGAAAGACGCAGCGGAATATGTTCGCCGATGCGAACAGTGCCAAAAGTATGCCCCCATGATACACCAACCAGGAGAACCACTCCACTCAGTCACTTCCCCATGGCCTTTCATCAAATGGGGAATGGACATAGTGGGTCCACTACCAGCGGGACGAGGAAAGGTGCGATTTCTATTAGTTTTAACTGACTATTTTTCAAAGTGGGTGGAAGCAGGTGCGTACGGCAAATACGCGAACAGGAAGTCATCGCCTTCATATGGAAGAATATCATCTGTCGTTTTGGCATCCCCAAGGAAATTAGTTGCGACAACGGGCGACAGTTCATCGGCCAAAAAACAACCGAGTTCTTCGACAAATGGCATATTAAGTGAATACTCTCCACGCCATATCACCCTGCCGCCAACGGCCAAGCAGAGTCTTCCAACAAAACCATACTGGACATACTGAAGAAGAAACTCAAGGAAGCCAAAGGGCTATGGCCCGAGCTACTGCCGGAAGTGTTGTGGGCGCACCGGACCTCACCAAAGTCCTCCACAGGAAAAACACCATATTCTCTCGTCTATGGAACCGACATTGTCATACCAGTCGAAATCGGCGAACCAAGCTTGAGGTATTCACATACCAGCAGAGCAGAGAACGAGATAAACAGACTTCAAGACCTCGATGAGGCCGAGGAAAGAAGAGAAATGGCCCACATAAGATTGGTGGCTCAGAAACAACAAGTCGAAAGATACTACAACAAGATAGCCAAAATAAGACCACTCAAAGTGGGAGACTGTGACGACCCAACCCGTCGTCCCATGTATTACAGCCCCGTTTCCCCCATTTATTGCTCTTTCATGTTTTATTATCAGCAACGGGTGAGTTAGAGTTGAATTGAATTGGTTGGATAGGAAATGAGACACTTAGTCTCTTTAAGGAAGGTTTGGTTTGGAAAAGTCAACCGAACATTGACTTGTTAGTTAGAAGGCTCGGATATAAATTCCGGTGATACGGTTAGCTTCGGGAGGTGATTTGTGACTTAGGAGTGCGATCGGAAGTGATTTTTGGAGGTCCGGAGTAGAATTAGGCTTGAATTGGCAAAGTTGGCATTTTGGCGAATTCCGGTGGATAGGTGAGATTTTGATCCGAGGGTCGGAATGGAATTCCGAGAGTTGCAGTAGCTCCGTTAGGTGATTTTGGTTATGTGTGCAAAATTTCAGGTCATTCGGAGGTGTTTTGGTCGGGTTTTTGATCGAATGCGTAATTCGGAAGTTTTTAAGAAACTTAGGCTTGAATTCGATGTGATTTGATGGTTTTAGCGTTGTTTGATGTGTTTTGAAGATGAGAAGAAGTTTGAATGAGGTCTTAGGATGTATTGGTGTTTTTGGTTGAGGTCCCGGGGGCCTCGGGGTGAATTCGGGTGGTTGAACGAGAGTTTTGACGAGTGTTGCAGGTCTGTTGCTGCTGTCATCTGATATTTCCGCTTCTGCAGAAATGGACCGCAGAAGCGGGTGAGCGACCGCAGAAGCGGTCAGGCCTGGGTTAGGGAATTTCCGCAAAAGCGGAAGGATGGTCGCTTCAGCGGGTCCGCATAAACGGATATTTTACCGCTGAAGCGGTTGGTTAGAGAACCGCAGAAGCGCATCTGGAGTCGCATAAGCGAAAAGGGCGGTTTTAATGAAAACCGCTTAAGCGGACTTCTGACCGCAGAAGCGGTCCCGCATAAGCGGAAGCGGGACCGCAGAAGCGAAAAACAACTGTTATAGAAGGGTTTAAAATATTAAATTTCATCCGCAAACAAGAGTTGGTTTCCACCATTTTTAAGCGGTTTTGAGAGCTTTGAGCGAGAATTTTCAAGGGCTTTGACTGAGAATCAATTGGAGGTAAGTTCCTTGGTCTAAATATTCGAGTTTATGGTAGAAATTACATGTAAATTGTGGAAAATTCATCAAAAACGGGTCAAGCCAGGGCTTGAAAAGTTGTGATGTAAAAACGGATTTTGAAAGGGCATTTGAACTCCGATTTTGGTAAAATTGGTATGTGTAGACTCGTGGCGAGACGAGGAATCCAGTGATGTAAGTTTTGTAATTTTTCGAGAAGTGGGCCCGGGGCTCGGGTTTTGCCAACTTAGTGAATTTTGGTGTTTTTCGAGTCTTTTTGATTGGGTTATGTTTCTTTAGCCTATTGTAATGTATTCGTTGTGGTTTTAATCAGATTCGGCGTGCGAAGAGGTTGATTCGAAAGGCAAAGGCATAACGAGCTAGACTTGTGGCCGGCTTGAGGTGAGTAATAGATGTAGATGATGACCTGAGGGTTTGAAACCCCGGTATATCACATTGTGACGCTATATTGAGGCGAGACACGTACTCTATGACGAGTGCGGGGTCGATTGTGACTGGGGATTGTGACCTAGTTCGTTCCGATTGATGTTCGTACTGTGTTCTCGATTAGAAATTGTTTGGTAATCATCCTACTTGGATTTTATGAATATGTTTGGGGCTTTGTGCCTATCATTTGCATCCTTCAGGGATCCTTATCACTGCTTCCATGATGTTTAGCATATTTCATGATATCAGTCCTGAGTTAGACAATGCCTCGAAATGTTTAATAAATAAATAAAAGTTTAAACACTTAGCCCTATAATTCCTAATAATTGAGACCAAAATGAATAATCTGACTGTGCCCGAATGGCTTGCATGCATATTTATATCTGGACTGAGTGTGGATCGGGCTGCACGCCGCAGCGAATGTTACGATGATATTGCGCCTGGGCTGTAGGAGCCCCTCCGGAGTCTGAACCCCCACAGTGAGCGCAGGTACCCAAATAGATCGGGCTGCACGCCGCAGCGGTCATGTGCATTACATTGCATTCATGCATTTATACCTATTTGTATTATTTATCCTGGTATTGTTGTTGTTCCACCGTTTTATGTGCTGAATCGCTGATTATAGCTTTATATTGTAATATTTCGGGATTTCTTACTTTCAACCATTATATATGTTTATTACTCACTGAGTTGGAAGTACTCACTTTACTCCCTGCACCATGTGTGCAGATTCAGGTGCTCCGGAGACTTAGTGGAGCTGTTTGCCGTTTTCGTGAAGTTTATTTTCAGGAGTTGTTGAGGTAGCTGCCTGACGTCCGCAGGACCCGACTCCTCCCCTTTATTTCATTTGTCTTTCCATATCCTAGACTTCTTTATTACTATGGATATATTACTCTGTTACATCTAGAGGCTCTAGACTCGTGACTCCAGATCTATTGGGGAATGTTTGGATATTCGTTATTATATTCCGTACTATTTTATTTAGATTCGGATTGGAACTTTGATATTTGCTATTTTAATCGTATTATTTGTTAACAGATTGCGTATTTGGGTTGAGAGTATTTAATTTGGTCGGGCTTGCCTAGCATTAGTGTTGGGTGCCATCACGACTGGGATTGGGGTCGTGACAGAGACTACGTCCTCAAAGCTAAAACATTGGCATCAAAAGACCCAAGCGAAGGAAAACTGGGCACCAACTGGGACGGACCCTACAAAATCACAGCAGCAGAAAGAGAGGAGCTTTTCAATTAGAAACAATGGAAGGAAAAACGCTCTAAAACACTTGGAACGTCGCCCACCTCAAGTATTTCCATTTCTGAAAGGCGTCTCCCGAGTCGCACTCTTTTTCCCTTACCCGAGTTTTGTCCCAATTGGGTTTTCTCGGGGAGGTTTTTAACGAGGCGGCAGAGGGGGCACCCGGAGATATTTGCGGAACAAGTTTATCATACCAGCCACTCTATACGCTCTCCTGACTGACATGACAAAGGGACTGAACTAGCATGATCTCCAATGTATGAACGGCTAAGGCCATCTCCAATGTATGAACGGCTACGGCCATCTCCAATGTATGAACGGCTACGGCCATCTCCAATGTATGGCCGCGACCATCTCCGATGTATGAACGACTACGGCCATCTCCAATGTATAAATGGCTACGGCCATCTCAACGTGTAAAAGGCTACGGCCATCTCCAACAACATTATGGCTAAGGCCATCGACGTCAATAAGTCGACCCAGCTCGACTATGACGGCAAGTAACTCGACGACAGTCGAAGTTACGTACATGGCTAAGGCCATCAACGATATCATGGCTAAGGCCATCAACGTCGATAAGTCGACCCAGCTCGACTATGACGGCAAGTAACTCGACGACAGTCGAAGTTACGTACATGGCTAAGGCCATCAATGATATTATGGCTAAGGCCATCAACGTCGATAAGTCGACCCAGCTCGACTATGACGGCAAGTAACTCGACGACAGTCGAAGTTACGTACATGGCTAAGGCCATCAACGATATTATGGCTAAGGCCATCAACGTCGATAAGTCGACCAGCTCGACTACGACGGCAAGTAACTCGACGACAGTAGGAGTTACGTACATGGTTAAGGCCATCGACAGTATTATGGCTAAAGCCATCGACAGTATTATGGCTAAGGCCATCGTCATCAACAAGTCGACCCAACTCGACTACGACAAACAAGTAATTCGACGACAGTCGAAGTTACGTACATGGTTAAGGCCATCGACAGTATTATGGCTAAGGCCATCGTTGTCAACAAGTCGACCCAGCTCGACTACGACAAACAAGTAATTCGACGACAGTCGAAGTTACGTACACGGCCAAGGCCATTGACAGTATTATGGCTAAGGCCATCGACGTCAATAAGTCGACCCAGCTCGACTATGACGGCAAGTAACTCGACGACAGTAGGAGTTACGTACATGGTTAAGGCCATCGACAGTATTATGGCTAAGGCCATCGTCGTCAATAAGTCGACCCAGCTCGACTACGACGGCAAGTAACTCGACGACAGTAGAAGTTACGTACATGGTTAAGGCCATCGACAGTATTATGGCTAAGGCCATCGTCGTCAACAAGTCGACCCAGCTCGACTACGACAAACAAGTAATTCGACGACAGTCGAAGTTACGTACATGGTTAAGGCCATCGACAGTATTATGGCTAAGGCCATCGTCGTCAACAAGTCGACCCAGCTCGACTACGACAAACAAGTAATTCGACGACAGTCGAAGTTACGTACATGGTTAAGGCCATCGACAGTATTATGGCTAAGGCCATCGTTGTCAACAAGTCGACCCAGCTCGACTACGACAAACAAGTAATTCGACGACAGTCGAAGTTACGTACATGGCCAAGGCCATTGACAGTATTATGGCTAAGGCCATCGTCGTCAACAAGTCGACCCGGCTCAACTACGACAAACAAGTAATTCGATGACAGTCGAAGTTACGTACATGGCTAAGGCCATCGACAGTATTATGGCTAAGGCCAATCGGACTTAACAGTCGCCAATCCTGTTCGACTACGACGAAAGGCACTCAACTAACGATTGAAGTGATGCCATCATTAGCTAAAGCCACCACTATTTAGCGTCAAAGCCGCATCCTATCGGCGGATAACACAAGCAACGTTCGAGAAACACACTGAAAATCCTACAAATGAGCACCCGCTCTGCGAAGACAAGGTACCAAAAATAAAAGATACAAAAGGAAAAGAATGGCAGCAAAAGTACGACTTTCATTATCATTCAAAAAAATACATGTACACTTGACCTTACAAAAGGTCCATTTACATTCCAAAATACGACAAAACAAAATATAAACAAGTCCTAAGAGGCCTCGCCGCTTCACCCGTCACCCCCAGCGTGACCGCTATTCTGCTCTTCGTCCCCCGCCTGACCGACATCTTGTTCGTCGCCGCCCCCGGGTTGATAAGTTGCAGAAATCCAAGAGCCGGATTCTAGACGGTTGACGTCTTCGGAGTTATAGCCCGCCCGATCTGGGGAATCAGAACTATACCCACAAGTTTCACGGGCGACACGGGCTATGCGCCGTTGCTCTTGAACCTCCGCCTCAGTGGCTCGACCCGCAGCTAAGAACTCCTCGAATACGACCAATCTGGCCTCGGTGTACACTCACATATCATGCGCCTCACGATGCGTATCCTCGTCAGGCCTTGGTGCAGCAGTCCGCTTAAGGACTTCAATCTCAGCCGCCTTGGCATCGAGTTCGGTGGTCAAAGCGGCAACCTTGATCCGCAAATCAGCAGCTTCCGCCGCTACCCCACGGCCAACCTCCAACTCTTCTTCCTTAGACTGGAGAAGAGTCTCCAGCTCAATGTTCCGAGCCAGAGCAGTCATCAGCTGCTCGTCGTTCTGCTCCAGCTCGGCCACCCTCTGTTTCAACTGGGCCTCCGACTGTTCGAGACCCTCACGAAACACCCGAAATTCCGGGTCCTGCTTGAGCAGGTCCGCCAGCGCCCGATGCTTGGTGCGGCACCGTTGGTATTTCTTCGCCATCTTGTTGAAAGTGGCTGCCTTCTTATACGCCCGCCGCCTCCTCTCCACCTCCAAAAGGAGAAGAAAAAGGAAAGGCAGGTCAGTACGCATCACAATTAGCCTTACGGCACACATAAAAAACTGAAAGCTACCTGCAAGGCCGCACCAGCGACCCTCCATGATAGGTCCCTGTCGCTAACACCCCTCAACATTTCACGCTCAGTGGCCGCACATAACAGAGTCATATCCGCTGCAGCCTGCTCGCTGTGTTGCAACAGGTTATACCCTCCTGGGATCATAATTCGGCGGTTAGACCTACCCGCCGTCATCTCCACGTGGGCCGGACCCCTCGCCAACCTATCTACATCTCCATGGGCGGCCTCAGTATCCGCCCTCGCGGCACCATCGCCCATTTCTTCAACAGCGGCCGACGAACCGCTCTCCAGAACACGGGCTAGGCTGGCATCGGCAACAACTTTCCTTTGTGGAGCCGACCCCCCAGAACGGATAGCATCGGCCATAAAATTCGGCCTCGATTCTTGACGAGGTTCACTTACCCTCTCGTCTTCAGTCGCTATCCCCTTGCCCGTTATCAACCGCCGCCTCTTTCTCTCTGGCGGCTCCTCTCCTTCGGAAGTCTCCTCCGTAAGCCGCGGGGACGGCACTGAAGGAGTCGCTTCACTTGCAGACGCCGCCATAGGCGCAGCCTCCTGCTGAGGAACCTCAGGAGCGCCATCGCCGAACGAGCCGCAGGGTATATCTTCGCCATCAGAGTCGGTCTCCGCCCTAGGCGAGGCAACAACGGCCTTCTTCTTCTTGGGGGCGCTCCGACCTGCCAACACGAGTAAGTTAGGTAACAGAATCTAAGGGAGTTTCCAAACCAAGGCCGAAGAATTACCTGACGGGCCGTACTGTTGAAGAAATGCAGCCCAGGTACGGCATTCCTCCGCATAAGGTATTATTCTTTCCACCCATGATTTAATATCATCAATAAACTGGGGTGGGGAAGCCCTCGCTAAAAAAAAAGAGAAAAGAATGAAATCACAATGGCCAAATGGTCAAGGTCACGAACAGTCATGAATCCTGCAAATAAAGGCACTCACGATCTGGGTTCCACCTTTCCGGGAATCCTTCAGGCTTAGACACCAGGTGCTCCGTCTTGATATAGAAGTACCTACGCCAGAAGAGGCGGTTGGCCTTGTCGTCAGCCTTAACCACCAAACCCTTCGTACCACGGCTTTTCAGTTGCAACATGGTACCCCTCAGGTAACCGGGGCTGAATAACTGTAAGAGATGGTGAACTGAGACGCCGCACTCAGCCTTAGCCGCGTACGTGGTCAGAATCCTGCACACCTTCAAGGTGTAAGGAGTAAGCTGGGCCGGGCACACATTGTAAAAGCGACAAAGCTCCTCCGCTAGAGGGAAGATCGGAAGACTATAGCCGATCAAAAATGGGTACTGATAAAATGTGCAGTACCCAGGCCTGTGCACATTGGCGTAATCCATCCCAGCCGGAGCCATTTCCAAATGGTCCGGAATGTTGTGTGTCACTCGAATGTCGGCTAGATGAGATTGCAGTAAATCGCTACGCTCCCAGGGAAGGGCTGGACTTTTCGTTTGAAAATCCCTTTGAATATGCATGTCCTTTGGGAGGACGTTGTCTACAGAAAGGGGAACGAGGGTCTTTTTTGCCTCCTCCCCCTCACCGCCAGAGGAAGGCGGAACCCTAGATGGGTCATTGTGCTGGGTCTTTTTACCACCTTGACTACGTTTTACCATGATGACTCTGTTTGGGAAATAATGCACTAGCGACGGGAAATATGACTTCAAAGGAAGTGGAGGAATCCCACACGAAATAACGGTTACAGGAAAGGAAGACGAAGAAGTAAATCAGAAAATGCTTTCCAAAAGTTTGAAAGTTGAATCGAATCGAACCTCTCTCCTATTTATAGGGATAAGTTGCGCAGAAATTGAAGAGTCATGATTCAAAACGTGCGCGGGAAACCAAAACGTCACATCATCCTCTGAACCACCTCGGGGGCAAATATAATAATGACGCATACAGGCTATGACATCATTCCAAAAAGAAAGCCACGCATCAGTGGCTCAACAACGTCATACATTTTACCACAGTCGTGTTGCCGCCCCTGGTCGAGGTCAAATTCTCCCAAGCCGAGGTTTGCATTTCCGCCCATTGAAGACGCCCACCAAATGCATCTCTAACGAGTGGAGGGACTAACTGTATAGGGTCAAATTTGACCATCGGCGTCTCTACGCCAATGGGTACGCCCAGTGAGTATACGCCAACTAACGTAAAGGTACGACTCGGACGTGGGGACAAAAGCGACATCGTTTAGGACTCAGTGTCTTCACTAGGAAAACATTACGTATTTTTGTAACTTTTTGATTATTTCGAGGAAGGTCTCTTACTATATAAGAGAGACCTTCACATTGTAAAGAGGGGGACTCTGGAATAATACAACTCTCTCATTTTCTGACTCTCTCTATCTCTGTCTCAAACGAACATATTCTCTTGAGTTCATATTATCACTGTATAATACTAGATCTACAACAATAACATCATCTTTACATCTCTAGGTCTACTATATTTGATTACGATTTACCCTTCCCTTACTTTTGATCGTTTTCTAGCTTACAAAGTATATTGTTAACTTTTGAGCCAAACAATCTAAGTTTCATAAGTTAATCTAACCTGATTTAGCTCTAAATTTAGTTTAATTAATTATTGATTAGTGAGAAGTGGTAGATAAATTTTTGGTGATGAAATGTATCATTTTTAAGTCTTTCATAAATAATTTAAAGGAAAAACATAGGTGTTATATGTGTCACCTTCTTATGTGATTTACGTAAGTGGAGAACCAAACTTCTTGGTCACTAGTATGGAGCGTTTTCCTCTTTAGTAGATTTAATATGATATGAATTTGAATCAGTCAGGGTTTCAAAGCGGATATCAAATATCGGAAAAAGAAAAAGGTGAATAGACTTGGTGATATAATGTAGTATCTTCTTTGCACTAATATTTCATCAAACTAATTTATGTGCTTTTTTATATGAGAACACACGCTACAAATATGTGCATAATCAAATGTTTTGCTCATAATACTTCATCGTGGATCTTTAAATATCGAGATAAACTTACAAGCAGAAGAATACACGTAGAGAAAATTAATGTAAAATTTGGGAGGGTTTGAATTAAAATAAGATGGGGTAAGTAATAGGTCAAATTGATATCTTTTGTAGTTACGTCTGAGGCTGTACATAATGCCGAATATTAGTTTTGAGTAAAAAATGAAAGACAACATTAACAGTAAAATGTAAAATATTAAATTACTTGAAATAAGTGACTTGATTTTTCAAAACCAAACCGAATCTTAAGTTGCGATTTGATTCATGAATCATGATAGAGAGTAGGAACTTAAATATAATCAAGACCTGACCCTCGAACCTATATATTGTTACAATATAATAATGTAAATGAATCACCCAATCAATTATGTTTAAGTATAACATTATTTGGATCAGTTATATGAATCATCTGAAATAGTTATGCTATAAAATCTAATTATATGTCCATAACCACCAAATGAGTAATACGCACTACTCTTCTCCATTATCTCCATAACTCCCACTACTCTAATACTTATGGAGTTATGGTTGTAACTCCCATACCTTCCCCATGATCTTCCACCATGATCTCAAATGCTTAATGGCATATTTATGGAATTCTTTTGGTATACCTCTATGTAGTACTATAAATAGAGGATGAGAAGTCATTTTGTAACACACTTGGATATATGAAAGCAATAAGAACCTCTCATCTCTTTCTCCCTACATTCTTGTCTATTTTCTTGTTTTATATTAATACTTTGAGCCAAGTTTCTTAATACGTTATCAGCACGATTTCTAACCAACTTAGGATTTGTTCCTCAATTGAGGGATGTTCACGAAGAATAAAGCATGGACAGGTCTTGATAAGTCTTTCCATGAAGGCTTAGTGGTATTACACTATTAGTGACACCAACATGGTACAAATGTTCTGCGGTAAGAGTGAGATATGTAACCAACTTATTTTACTTTTATTTGGCAAATGAGATATAGTTATATCATTACAATGATTTTGTAATGAACCAGACGTATGAATTATCTCTTCACTGATTTTATTACAATTGGCTTTGGCTATAAGTATTTTATCTGTGATTATTTTAAGATTGATATACTCATGTTTGTTATGAGGAAAAAGGCGTCATTCCACTAATTTTATGTTAGTTTGCATTTGCATTTCACCGATTTTTACACTTGTTGGCTTGAAAAAGTGTGTTAGACTCATTCATTATTTGTCACATTTTTTTATTGGTAATGAAATGTTAATACATGATATATATATATATATATAT
>NW_017673192.1:97469-101324 GCF_001879085.1 Nicotiana attenuata
ATATATATATATATATATATATATATATATATATATATATATATATATATATATATATATATATATATGTTTTGATAGATTTGCATATTGTATATTAGTATATGAGTATGTATTGGATCGAAAATTTTGTTTCTTATATTTTTTTATAATTTTAATTTACTTATTTTTAACGAATAAGGGTCAAATACATCCCTTTATTATTCGAAATAGTTTAAATACACCCTCCGTTTGAGTATCCGTCCAATTGTACCCCTACCGTCATACTATTGCACTAATATGCCCCTAATTTAGACGGAGGGACACGTGGCAAACTCAGAATCAAATAACCCACTTACATTAATACCTGATTTCTTAACCCACCCGTTAATTTAATCCATAACCGACACGTCAAATCTCTTTATTTTGATTTTCTTTTCATTTTCTTGCTTTTTTCCTTTATTCCCTTCTCTTTCAAAACACCCTGCCACCTCCTTCACCTGAACTTACGCCCAATTCAAATCAAATTTCGAGTCCAACAGCCTCCAAAATATAACAATGCAGTTCTTTACCATAGTGCCACTCTGTACCAGTTCTTCTTCACCTCTCCATACAAAGAAAGAAGCGTCGAAACTGTAAATGCATCAAACTTCCAGCCTTGAAATTGCATATCCTTCACAAAATCCCATATTTTAGCATCTAAAACTCTCTTTTACACCCATATACGTTTAAATTAGAACATTAAAAATGAAATATTCTTATACGGCATTCCATCAAACACCTTCAGGGAATCTTTAAAAATCCCACATTTGCTATTCATAGACATAAAAGAATCAGCAACATCAATATCCAGAAAATCTCATTTCTCACACAGCTCCCATGAACAATTTTCACAGAAACAATCTCCCCTAATTCACCCAAACTTTCACCATACTCGACAAGGTAAACTCATTAAGGGTGACTTTACTTTTACATAATTGATTGAAAAGCTTAAAACTTTTCTTAAAGAACTTATTTTTAGTATAACCATTAATCATAATGTTCCAAAGAAACTGACTTTTGTGTTCAATAGAGTCAAAAACAAATTGAGAGTCAACAGGGTTTTGCATACAAAGTATGAAGAGATTAGTTTGGTTGCGCTATAGCAGAATCTTGGTCAAGTCCATGATGAAGGATATAGGATGACGTTGGGCATGTTTGAGAGATTGAAATCCAATTGAAAGCTGAAGCTAAGTCAAGGAAATTGGTAGCGAAGAAAAAGAAAGCGTAGGATATGGTACAAATACTTGGGTTGGGTAATATATAGGATAATGGGTGGATTTTTAATTAAAATAAATTGGGGGTGTATCTTTTTGTTCCAAAGCTGCCACGTGGCATTCTGTCTAAATTATGGGCGAATAAGTGCCAATAGTATAACTGTAGGGATTTAATTGAACGAATAGTATAACGAAGATATATTTAAACTATTTCGAATAGTAGAGGGATATATTTGACCCTTCTCCGTATTTTTAATGATAATTTTACTATGTCGAATTTATCAAAGTTTAAATTTATGGCTATGTAAAATTATGTCATATTCCCTTAATATTTGATCATGTGGTTGTTCATGGAAAAGATTCATACGAACTCTTACTAAAGTTCAGGCAAAAAACTGATTATTAGAAAGTAACAATTCATGAAAGGCTCAAGGGTGAGTCCACTTTGACTTATTATGCCGTTGTATGAGAATAAGGCATTGTTTTTGAGTTTAGTGTACCATGATGATAAGAGTTGGGTCCGAGTCCCAACTCAATATGGCCTAACATGCCTTTATATAGGTAAGGCATTGAGTTTGAATCCCCATGCACCATATTGATGTATAATGATGACTAAAGAAAAATAATGTATTATTCATGAAAAAGCATGAAGCTTGTCCCACTTTATTTGCTCCATTCTTGAAGTGAATGTGATAGCAGTGCATAACAAGTCTAAATAAAGACAAGTGGTTGACAAATGAGCATGGGCGTGCCAAAGATCAAAATATAAAAGTCATCATTATGGTAATTGTAAAAAGGAGAACAATAAGGGTTCTCAAAATAATCCTTCAAAGGTGAAGGAAATATGTATCAATGTGATCTGTTAATACGAGTGTCACGACCCGGATTTCCCACCCTCGTGAGTCGTGATGGCGCCTACTCATGAAAGCTAGGCAAGTCGAGTATTATAGATTCATTAACCTTTTTACTTAACCTTTTTAATAGTCAATATAACAGGTGATCAACAACGGAAATATTATAATAAACAGAAATACGTAAGACGAAAACTAAAAGTTTAACCATATACTAGTGCAGAATCCAACATACAACTCTACCCAGAATTTGGTGTCACAATGTCACGGACTATCTATGAATACTACAAACAGTGGTCTGAAAAATAAATACAAAGCTGTCTCTGAAATACATAAAAGAAACAAAATGGAAAGATAGAAGAAGACGCCAAGGCCTGCGGATGCCTGCAGGACTACCTCGGGTCTCCGCCACTGGACTGAAGGCAACAACCTCACTGTGGTCCAAAAGCTACAGCACCGGGATCTGCACACAGTGTAGAGTGTAGTATCAGCACAACCGACCCCATGTGCTGGTAAGTGCCTAGCCTAACCTCGGCGAAGTAGTGACGAGGCTAGGATAAGACTACCAAATAAACCTGTGCAGTTATATCATATACAACAAGTAATAATGACATAAACTAGCAGTTAAAGGTGGGAAGGGGAAACATGCTCGGGGGAAATATCATGTACAAATCGAAATTCAGTAAAGAAACATACGGAACACCAAAATTCAACTATAAGCAAGAATAAGGAAAACAAAGACAAATGCGCGGCATCACCCTTCGTGATTTTACTCTCGTCTTCACCATAAGAATCAATATAATCGGCACGGCATCACCCTTCGTGCTTTTACCTCACATAATCATGGCACAACATTATCCTTCGTGCATTATCACTCATATCATGACACGGCATCACCCTTCGTGCTTTAACATTTACAATATCGGCACGACATCACCCTTCGTGCATTAACACTCACTCACCAATATCATGCACGGCATCACCCTTCGTGCTTTTACACTCTTCCTTACCTAAGCAACAATCACAAAGCAATACGGGCAAGGGAATCACTAAAATCACAATAGAATCCCGGCAAGGGAACAATAGTATATCAATAATATCTCGGCAAGGGAAACAATATCATGAATAATAACATCCCGGCAAGGGAGATAATATCAAAAGCAATAGCATCCCGGCAAGGGAATAATATCATAAACCTCTTCTCTTTTCCACAAATTACTTCACTACTCAATTCTCAACTTGAGACAATGCTCTACAATGTTCAATTACCAAGAAAACTTCCATAAGCCTTGTTCAACATTAGAAAATCATCATATTAAGCATGGACAATACAAAACGGAGTTACATCAATCATAGTATAAGACTCACCGGAATGCTGGACACCGACGTATAGATACTCGTCACCACACCTATACGTCGTACTCAACAATTAACACATAGAAAATAAGACATAACTCCTAGTCTTTCAATCTAAGGTTAGACCAAACACTTACCTCAATGCCACGAACATAATTCAAGTCTCAACTACCGCTTTACCTCTCGGTTCCACTTCCAATTCATTTGTATCTAGTTACAATATACTTAACGATATCAATAAATGCTAAATGAATCAATTCTAATGCATGAAAATAGATTTTCTAAAGATTTCCCCAAAAAGTCAAAAATCGACCCCGGGCCCACATGGTCAAAACCCGAGGTTCGAACCAAAACCCGATCACCCATTCACCCACGAACTCAAATATATAATTTGTTTTGAAATCGGACCTCAAATC
>NW_017673192.1:104224-127798 GCF_001879085.1 Nicotiana attenuata
TCTGAAACTAGGGAGCCATCTACTCCGGAGTGCGGGTAGTGGGAGTCCGTACTCCTCCCCCAGCCTGAGAGACGGCTGGTGCTACAGGAAGTAAGCCTGCCCGAGTGACACTCTCCATAAGGCCCACTAGACGGACCAGAGCATCCTGGAGTACTGGGGTAGCAATGAACCCTGTGGGACCTGAGCTGGGCCCACTAGAACTGTCTGGGCCGGAACCTCATCATCAAACACACCCCGAAGCTCCGCCGCTGGTGCTGCTGCTCTGGTCTGAGCTTTGCCCCTGCCTCGGCCCCTAGCACGGCCTAGGCCTCGCCCTCTGCCCCTCGTAGATGCTGCCGCTGGGGGCTCGGGCTGCTGATCAGCGGATAAAGAAGCGCGTGTTCTCGCCATCTGCGAAAGAACATAGTAGAAGTTCAATTAGCATTGAGAAACCAAATCGCACGATAGAGAAGAATAGAAGTGAAACTTTTCCTAACTCGGTAGCCTCTGGGGGATAAATACAGACGTCTCCGTACTGATCCCTCTGACTCTACTAAGCTTGTCCGTGAATTGTGAGACCTAAGAAACCTAGAACTCTGATACCAACTTTTCACGACCCGGATTTCCCACCCTCGGGAGTCGTGATGGCCCCTACTCATGAAAGCTAGGCAAGCCGAGTATTATAGATTCATTAACCTTTTTACTTAACCATTTTAATAGTCAATATAACAGGTGATCAACAGCGAAAATATTATAATAAACAGAAATACGAAAGACGAAAAATAATAGTTTAACCATATACTAGTGCAAAATCCAACATACAACTCTACCCAGAATTTGGTGTCACAATGTCACGGACTATCTACGAATACTACAAACAATGGTCTGAAAGATAAATACAAAGTTGTATCTGAAATACATAAAAGAAACAGAATGGAAAGATAGAAGAAGACGCCAAGGCCTGCGGACGCTTGTAGGACTACCTCGAGTCTCCGCCACTGGACTAAAGACAACAACCTCACTGTGGTCCAAAAGCTACAGCACCTGGATCTGCACACAGTGCAGAGTGTAGTATCAGCACAACCGACCCTATGTGCTGGTAAGTGCCTAGCCTAACCTCGACGAAGAGTGACGAGGCTAGGACAAGACTACCAAATAAACCTGTGTAGTTATATCATATACAACAAGTAATAATGACAGAAACTAGCAGTTAAAGGTGGGAAGGGGAAACATGCTCGGGGGAAATACCATGTACAAACCGAAATTCAGTAAAGAAACATACGGAACACCAAAATTCAACTATAAGCAAGAATAAGGAAAACAAAGACAAATGCACGGCATCACCCTTCGTGCTTTTACTCTCGTCCTCACCATAAAAATCAATATAATCGGCACGGCATCACCCTTCATGCTTTTGCTCTCGTCCTCACCATAAGAATCAATATAATCGGCACGGCATCACCTTTCATGCTTTTACCTCACATAATCATGGCACGGCATTATCCGTCGTGCATTATCACTCATATCATGGCACGGCATCACCCTTCGTGCTTTTACATTTACAATATCGGCACGGCATCACCCTTCGTGCATTAACACTCACTCACCAATATCATGCACGGCATCACCCTTCGTGCTTTTACACTCTTCCATACCAAAGCAACAATCACAAAGCAATACGGGCAAGGAAATCACTAAAATCACAATAGAATCCCGGCAAGGGAACACTAGTATATCAATAATATCCCGGCAAGGAAAACAATATCATGAGTAATAACATCCCGGCAAGGGAGATAATATCAAAAGCAATAATATCCCAGCAAGGAAACAATATCATAAACCTCTTCTTTTTTCCACAAATTACTTCACTACCCAATTCTCAACTTGAGCCAATGCTCTACAATGTTCAATTACCAAGAAAACTTCCATAAGCCTTGTTCAACATTAGAAAATCATCATACTAAGCATGGACAATACAAAACGGAGTTACATCAATCATAGTATAAGACTCACCGGAATGCTGGACACCGACGTATAGATACTCGTCATCACACCTATACGTCGTACTCAACAATTAACACATAGAAAATAAGACATAACTCCTAGTCTTTCAATCTAAGGTTAGACCAAACACTTACCTCAATGCCACGAACATAATTCAAGTCTCAACTACCGCTTTACCTCTCGGTTCCACTTCCAATTCATTTGTATCTAGTTACAATATACTTAACGATATCAATAAATGCTAAATGAATCAATTCTAATGCATGAAAATAGGTTTTCTAAAGATTTCCCCAAAAAGTCAAAAATCGACCCCGGGCCCACATGGTCAAAACCCGAGGTTCGAACCAAAATGCGATCACCCATTCACCCACGAACTCAAACATATAATTTGTTTTGAAATCGGACCTCAAATCGAGGTCCAAATCCCCAAAATTTGAAAATCCTAAGTTCTACCCAAAAACACCCAATTTCCCGATGAAAACCTTTGATTTTGAATTGAAATTAGGTAAAAAGATGGATTTGATTGAAAGAAATGAGTTAGAAATGACTTATTAATGATTTGGAAGAGTGAGTGCCTTTGAAAAATCGCCCAAGAGAGTTTAGGTTTTGAGAAAGTTGTAAAAATGGTTGAAATCCCGTCTGAAATTCATTTAGCAGGTCTATAATGTCACAGTTGCGACCAGGGTTCACAATTGCGAAACCCCTTGAAACCTGTTGTCTTCGTATTTGCGAAGAATAAATCGCATTTGCAACTCTGGCCCCTTTCGCATTTGTGATAAAAAGGTCGCATTTGCGATCAAGGCTTGCCTAGGCCATCTTCGCAAATGCGATACTACTTCGCAAATGCGAGCTCGCATTTGCGAGCCAGGCTTCGCAATTGCGAAGCCTGCAGACCTGCAACACACCAGCAATTTTCCTAAGTCCAATTTTACTTCATTGCCTATCCAAAACTCACCCGAGCCCTCGGGGCTCCAAACCAAATATGCACGCAAGTCCAAAAACATCATACGGACTTGCTCATGCGATCAAATCATCAAAATAACATCAACAACTATGAATTCAAATTCATGAAATCACTCAAGAACATCAAAATTACTATTTTCTCAAATAAGGGTCCGATTTATACTAAACGAACTCCGATTCTTACCAAACTTCACAGATGCAACTTAATTATTATATAAGACCTGTACCGGGATCTGGAACCAAAATACGGGCCCGATACCATCAATTTCAAACATCTTTTCTTTTCCAAAAACTCTTATAATTTCAGTTAAACAATTTCTTTCAAAAATTTATTTCTCGGGCTTAGGACCTCGAAATTTGATTCCGCGCATACGCCCAAGTCCCATATTTTACTACGGAACCTACGAGACCGTCGGATCACGGGTACGGGTTCGTTTACCAAGAACGTTGACCAAAGTCAACTTTAATCAATTTTAAAAGCCAATTTCCTTATTTTACTTAGATTTCACATAAAAGCTTTCCGAAAACGTGCCCGGACTGCGCACGTAAATCGAGGTGAGACAAAAAGAGATTTTTAAGGCCTCGAAACACAGAATTTACTTTCAAAACGAGTGATGATCTTTTGGGTCATCAGAACGAGACACGCTCAAATGATTATAGTCCATTACTTGAAAATGTGACTTGTGATAAACATTGTAAATGCAGACTTATTCCTGAAAGTGAATGTGAAAATATATATGTGATAAAGATTATGCATAATAATGTGTTTATGTATGGATGGATAAATACCACAACTCCCCTCTAAGGGAGGTTTGAGAGAAATAAAGATAATGAATTTTACAATGTGGTTACATGAATACATCATTGGTCGCGTACATGTGGGACGCCAAAATATTTTGACATGCCTTATAAAAAGTTATTAAAGGCAAAAGTAAAGCAAGAAATGATTTTGCTTATTGACCATGACTATAATAATATAATTTTTTTCGTGAAGGAGACATTCACCATGTGTATGGTGTGACAAAAGATCATGTAGTACAAAATTAATAAGAGCTCCGGAAGAACTAATTGGTTACTATCCGGATGAATGAAATTGTTCATGACATTGATATTGTAGTAAGTTTTAGAAGAAAATTTTTGAGTTTCAAATATATTAGCCAAAGTGGTTGGCATTTGAGACTATAAATGAAAGGAAGATTGAATATCTTCATATCACTATAATCACACTGAGTAAATATAAAAGGTTACCCGGTTTTTCTTCTATTTGTACTACACAAATATAAGCATGATGATGGAATCACATGCCATAGTAAATTAGATGTTTACTGAAATAAATATCAGTTGGCATGACCGGTCGACCATCTCGGTTCAATTATGATGTGAAAATTGATTGAGAATTCACATTGGCATATATTGAAGAAATATAAGATTCTTCAAGAATTCTCTTGTGCTGCTTATTCTCATGATATACCAGCTAAGGTTGGGATTGAATTCCTTGATTTCTGGAACGAATAAAAGGTGATATATATATGGGCCCAGTCACCTGCCATGTGGACCGTTTTACCATTATATGATTTTAATAGATGCATCTATTGTATGGTCACATGTGCGTTGGTTATCAACTTGCAATTTTGGCTTTTGCAAGGTTGCTTGCTCAAATTATTAGAGCACAATTCCAGAATATAAATTGTGATGATAATGCTGGTTTAAATCCAAGTTGGTTTAGTAGAAATTGTATGCCTCCAATTATAGCTAAACCATTGGTTATGAGAACAAAACTCCAAATAGAAATTTTGTATGAAGTGTATTATTTAATATAGAACAGCACTTGTACGCATCTAGCCGACAAGTTATGATATATTCTCCCCATCACAATTGGTTCAGGGTCAGGAACCAAATATTTTTATCTAGAAATATGGATATACTATATGATTTAATTGTGCCACCACAATGCACAAAGATTGGTCCCCAAAGAAGGTTGGGGATATGTGTTGGTGATTCCAACATTAGCGGGAGAAAATGAGCAGCTGAAAAAAGTAATCCGTGAAATGAATTATTATGAGTACACTTAGAACCTCGTGCAAGAAAATATGAACTTGAAGTTCAAGTAATAATTCAATTGCAAAATATTGCCATGCGCATTTGCTGACCCAAAACTAAATGTCATATTTCAGCTACTAATTCTCCAAATAGAATAAAGTCCAAGATGGACATAGTCTATGGAACGCATGAAGCGTAATAGACTAATCAGTTCTAAAGATAAAACTCCTTGAAGAAGGAGAGGAGCAAATGTTCAAGATGGTCATAATAAGGAGGCAAGTGCTTTATAAGAGCACTGTAACGACCCGACCGGTCGTTTTGGGAAATTAAGCTCCGCTCAGCGGCATAAGGTTTGGAACAGCTTCAGAACATGAGTATCGACTTGCGTGCATGGTGGAATTCAGTTTTCGGATGGTTTAGAGTCAAATTGAAAGAAGGAATCTAGTTTTGGAAGTTAGAACGGTGAAAAGTTGACCGGAATTGGACTTTTGAGTAAACGACCCCGGAATGGGTCGTGGACGATCCCAACAGCTTCGTATGGTGATTTTGGACTTAGGCGCGCGTCCGGATTCAGATTTGGAGGTCCGTAGAGTGAATTGAGGCATTTTGGCGAAAGTTGAAGTTGGAGAATGAAGAGGTTTGACCCACAGTTGACTTTTGTGATATCGGGGTCGGAATGCGATTCCGAGAGTTGGAGCAGCTCCGCTATGTCATTTTGGACTTGTCTGCAAAATTTGGCGTCATTCCAAGTTGAATTGATAGGTTTCGGCATGTGATTCGATATTTGAAGATTTGAAAGTTCATAAGCTTGAATTTTGGTTTGATTCGTCGCTTCGTTGTTGTTTTATATGATTTAAAACTTCGAGCGAGTCCGTGTTAAGTTATATGACTTGTGTGTGTGAGTAGACGGGGTCCCGGGAGCCTCGGGTGTGTTTCGGATGGGCTACGGATCCTTTTTCCTCCATTTTGGACTGTTGTAACTGCTGCTTCTGATATCCTTCTACGCGATCGCGATGGTTCTCCCGCGATCGCGATGCTTTGTTGAAGACCACCTCAAAAACCTTCATCGCGTTCGCATTAAGCCTTCCGCGATCGCGAAGGTCTATTTCTCGTTTCTTCGCAATCGCATCTCTCGTCCCGCGTTCGCATAGTGGAAATTGGGACTTGAGGGCAGTTGTCACCTTTTCTCTTCGCGTTCGCATGAGCTCCTACGCGATCGCATAAGCCACGATCTCATTGCCCTTCGCGTTTGCATCCCTCTTCACGCGAACGCGATGTACATTTCTGGGGCTTCTCGAATTCCCTCTACGCGTTCGCGACCATTGTTCCGCTATCGCAAAGAACAAATCACTGGACAGACAGATTTAAATCTCAAACTCGAGGGTTTAGCCATTTTTATCACATTTTGACTTCTAGAGCTCGGTTCTTGGCGATTTTTGAAGGGATTTTCACCTGGGCGTCTTGGGTAAGTGCTTCTCACTCGATTTAGACCAATTTCCATGAATCTCCTCTTAATTTCATCCTTTAATTTCAGATTTTGAACAAAAAATGGGTAAAAACTCCATAGACCAAATTATTGAGTTTTGAGGGAGTGTTTGACCTCCGATTTGAGAAATTTTTATATGGTTAGACTCGCGAGAGTACGAGGGTTCTGAAAATGTTAAATTCATCTGATTCCGAGACGTTGGCCTGAGGGGCATTTTGGTCATTTTGCCTAATTTCGCGCTTTAGCTTTGAATTAAATAGTAGAATCAGTTGCTTGAGATGTTATTTACGATGTGTGATTTAATTGAATAGATTTGGGCCATTTGGAGTCGATTACTCGTGGCAAGAACGTGGTTGCTAGTTGATTTTAGCCGGTTCGAGGTAAGTATCTTGCCTAACCTTGTGTGGGGGACTTCCCCTTAGGATTTGAGTCTTCTTTGTTGACTGTATTCCTTGTACGCGAGGTGACGAGTGCGTGCTCGGATTTATTTGTGGAAAATTGCCCCTTTTAGGCTCTTAGATCCTTGTAATCACCGAATATGAAGTTGTTCTTGATACGATTGAGTTCCCTGTTATTAGTTTCACCTCTACATGACTTACTTGGAATTTATCTGCCCTTTTTGGTTATTCTTCTTGCCCAATTGACTTTTACTTGTTTAACTGTAGACATTTACCCTTCTATAGTCACATTAGCATTCCTAACTGCTTGTCTTTATCTGGAAAGCATTATTTCTATCTCTCGTGTAATTAATTGGTCTTAATTGGAAAGAAGTTAGATATCCTATGTTTAGTTGATATTTCCTTAATTGTAATTATTTGATTCGTTTTAACTTCCTTGTTGTTGAACTGAGTATTATGGAATCGTTGTTTCGTATTATTTCTCCCTTGTTGAGTTGTTCTTATTGCGCTTAGTATTTCTCTGTTACGGTTATTCCTTATGAGTTAGTTGTACCGTCTTTTGGTGAACGGAAATACCTGAGTTGATTCTCTTGCTTTGTTCCTGTATATATTGTCATTTGTTGTGTGGTACTTGAGACTATGATGCACGAGGTTTCTGTCGTGCGGTCGTTGATACTATGATGCACGAGGTTTTTGCCGTGCGGTCGTTGATACTATGATGCACGAGGTTTCTGCCGTGCGGTCGTTGATACTATGATGCACGAGGTTCCTGCCGTGCGGCTGTTGGTACTGTGATGCACAAAGTCTCTACCGTGCGATTGTTGTTGAAGGGTTGCACGAGGTCTTTGCCGTGCTATTGTTGCTATTGATGTTTTGCATATGCGGCGTAATAAGGTGGGATATGTTATATGCTTATATGTGGGTTGCGTATGTGGTAGAATAAGGTGGGAACATTGTGATGCATGTGTGGCGAAATAAGGCGGTGCCTATTATATTATTATTTGCACGCGTGGCGTAATAAGGTGGACTATGTCAGGGGTCGATTGTAAAGAATTGTGACGGCCTGTGGAGACATTCCTATTTGTTTAATATTGTGATTGTGGGTTGTTTACCTGTATGAGCTTTACCGCTTGGAAGTTGTGAGGAAACATTCGTACGTGCGGTCCGTTCTCCTTTTCATGTTTACTAGTTGGTAGAATTCTTGTCAAAAACACTTGCACAAGCATACACGTAGTTGGACACCCCATTAGAGGTGAATTCCTTCCGATTTTGCTAAGGGTGGAGATACGCCCTCGTTCATCCATTATATATGTGAGAGTGGTCCTAGTTAGCTAGTTAGTTGTCAGCATGACCGTGAGATTGATGGGGCACAGGATGCCAAGTGTTAGATTTCAGATGCTGGATTTTTCGTGAGTTGTGGTTTGTCAGAGATTTTTGGTAGAATTGTGGGAAGAGTTGAATAAGACCTTATGTGAACATCATTGTAGGATATGAGTTATTGACTTTTTTTCCCCTTGCCGTGTTGTGACCTTAGGATTTGGATTGTGATTCTGCCGTCATTTTGTATCATCATTTATTATAGTCTCGTTGTTAGTTGTTGTCCTTTTTTTTCTTTATTGTGAATTGTAGCATTTTTAGTCATTCATGCAGACTTTACATATTATATATCGGTTCCATTATTCCTATGATTATACTGTTTATTTGACCGGTAGGTGCCTTGACTTTTCCTCGTCACACTCCACCGAGGTTAGTCTTGATACTTATTGGGCATCGCCGTGGTGTGCTCATGCTACTCTTCTGCACATTTTTGTTGTGCAGATACAGGTACCCCCACACAGTTCTGTCAGCCTTGGAAGGATGCGTATCGGTAGAGACTTCGAGGTATATCTGCTACGTCCGCAGACCGAGGAGTCCCTTTCCATCTTTCTGTAATAAGTATAGCTCTTTCAGTATTTCTCTTTTGTATAGATATTCTTGAGTCAGAGCCTCTTATGTATCCCTTAGCTTGTGATTTATGAGATTCCGGATTTTGGGAATTTTTTTGTTAGCTTCGAGAGTTGTTATTGTATGTGCCGAGCGGCACCTTAGACACATGTTTATTTTACTAATCAGTTCTAATTATTCTTTCACAATTTATGGTTTATCTTCCGCACTGTTAGGCTTACCTAGTCGTAGGGACTAGGTGCCGTCACGACATGTTCACGGAGGGCGAACTGGGGTCGTGACAAGTTGGTATCAGAGCCCTAGGTTCATAGGAGTCACAAATCACAAGCCGGTTTATTAGAGTCTCGTGGATCGGTACGGAGACGTCTGTACTTATCTGCGAGAGGCTATGTAACCGTTAGGAAAATTCCACTTCATTTGATTTCCCTGTCGTGCGAGATTTTGATCTTCACAATCCTAAACCTCTGTCTTCTACTCTCTCATAGATGGTGAGGACACGTACTACCCGAGGCGATCAGGCACCCGCGCCCCTTGCTGCAGCCGTCGGAGGTCGGGGCCGGGGTAGAGGTCGAGGACGCGCACGTGGTGCAGCGAGAGCACCTGCGCGAGCTACCGCCGAGGTACCACCAGCAGATCCAGCCGGAGTCCAGGCACCTGACACGCCTACTGCTACTACCACTCCAGCCCTTCAGTAGACTTTGGCACAGTTCGTGAGTATGTACACCACTTTGGCTCAGGCAGGGTTGCTTCCCTTTGCTGCAGCCACATCCTAGGCCGAGAGAGGAGCACAGACTCCCGCCGCCCGCACCCCTGAGCAGCGAGCGCATGTTGAGCAGGTCCCCGAGATTATTCCTGCGCCGCCTGCAGCACCAATTTAGCCCAAGGGCATGGCAGCGGCTTCCGAGCAGGAGCAGATGAGACTAGAGAGGTTCAAGAAGTATGATCCTCCAGTGTTCAGTGGATTAGCATCAGACGATGTCTTGGGGTTCCTTGATGAGTGCTACCGCATTCTCCGTACTATGTGTATCTCGGGATCGAGCGGGGTTTCTTTCACTACTTTCCAGCTTCGAGGGGCCACCTACGATTGGTGGCGCACCTATGAGTTAGACAGCCCAGACGAGGTAGCTTCACTGACTTGGACCCAGTTTTCAAATATGTTCCTGAGAGAGTTTGTTCCTCAGAGCCTCAGGGATGCATGGCGCGTGGAGTTTGAGCATTTGCGCCAGGGTGTTATGACCGTCTCGGAGTATGCTGTCCGTTACACCAGTTTGGCTAGACATGCCCCAGCCTTGGTTTCTACTGTTCGCGAGAAGGTTTGCCGGTTCATTGAGGGGCTTATTCCCAGCATCAGATCCAGTATGGCTCGTGAGTTGGAGATGGATATTCCATATTAGCAGGTGGTGAACATTGCTAGGAGGGTAGAGGGTATGCATGCTAGAGAGAGAGAGGGCAGGCAGGGTCACGAGAGAGAGAGCAGACGAGATCCGGAGAGAGAGTTTGAGGAGGCGAGGAGGCCTCGTAGACCGGGGAGATATACTGGTCCTTATTTTGGAGGCAGGGTGCGTCATGGTAGAGGTTTTGCGGGTCAGCCAGTTCAGTTCGCACTTCAGACTTTGCATGGTGACTCAGGTGCTCATGGGTCTCGGAGTACCCGTATCGTACAATTCCCACCGCCTCGTCAGCAGAGAGGGTGCTTTGAGTGTGGAGATACTAGCCACATGGTGAGAGATTGTCCCAGACTTCGGACCGATGTGTCACAGCGAGGTATTCAGGCAGGTAGAGGGCGCCCAAGAGGGGGAGGCCCGGCTCGGTGATATGTTTCATATAGTAGGCTTGAGGCCGGTGCGCCAGTTGAATGTCATTCAGGTACGGATTCGGTTTGTTATTGGGGGCACTATCTGTAGTTCATCATAGTTCTGCTTATCAGGGTGAGTTCCCTTATTTGTTGATTCCAGTTATGGGTGCATTTCATGATTTGCACTCTGTTTATGTGATTATCCCGTTGGTAGGTTTTATGAGTGATAGCCGTGTCTATCATCCATTTCTAGTTGTTGTCGAGAGTTATGAGGCTAATAGTAAATTCATGTTGTCTATTTCGGTAGGTTTGATGTGATGTCTGAGTATTCTTGGTTACGAGCTGTGATTTCTATGCTCCACCGGTGTGGGAGCCAGCCTGTGTTGTAATTTGTAGACGGAATTGATCTAGTGAGAGTCTCTAGATGGGTTGATGTGTGCCCTACTTGTGATTCAGTGTTGAGGGCGGGACCCTCGTGATTTCAGGTGATTTGATATGTTGAGACCGGGCTGTGTACTGCGGTGAGATTTATATCAGTATAAGATCCTTGTGAGTCTTTTATATGCTTTCATTATTTCTTGTTAGATGTTTTTGTCGATTTGTGCTTTAGAAGAATTTGTGCTAGTTTGATTTGTTTGTTAGTTCCCTTATGTGTTTCCTTTCTCATATTCAGTCATTTGCGTTCTATGCTTCTTGAGTTTTAGCTTGTGGGGTGTGTACCCGTTGGTGTTGGCTGAGATTTGGTTATTCGGGTGTTTTGTTATGCGGTTTTCGTGGTTATTGTATCATCGCAGTGTTGTGGAGGTTTGAAAAGAGTTCCTATTAAATATGAGGCTTATGGCCGGTACGGATTTGATCTCAGGCAAGTATTGCTATCAGAAATGTTATTGTGAGACTATATGTGATGTGTCATGTTGTGTGGTTGTACCCTGTGTGTGTTGGTTTGTATTGAAGTAGCTGGTTGAGACTGATACCGGATATGGATTTAGGATCGGGCCTTTTGGAAATGGATGGAAGGCGCGAATTCTGGCTTGAAGGCCTATTGGTATTGCTAGAAAGGTTAAATTTCAGTTGAGATGGTGTCGTCAGGCTTAAGTGGATTGGGGTGATGTGGGATCACCCGCGGGTGTATGTTGGAAGTGCGCACTCAGTGACTTGAGGACTTCGAGGCGAATCTTAGCACGTTCGAGGACGAACGTTGGTTTTAAGAGGGGAGGATGTAACGACCCGACCGGTCATTTTGGGAAATTAAGCTCCGTTCTGCGGCATAAGGTTTGGAACAACTTCAGAACATGAGTATCGACTTGCGTGCATGGTGGAATTCGGTTTACGGATGGTTTAGAGTCAAATTGGAAGAAGGAATCTAGTTTTGGAAGTTAGAACGGTGAAAAGCTGACCGGAATTGGACTTTTGAGTAAACGACCCCGGAATGGGTCGTGGACGATCCCAACAGCTTCGTATGGTAATTTTAGACTTAGGCGCGCGTCCGGATTCAGATTTGGAGGTCCGTAGAGTGAATTGAGGCATTTTGGCGAAAGTTGAAGTTGGAGAATGAAGAGGTTTGACCCACAGTTGACTTTTGTGATATCGGGGTCGGAATCCGATTCCGAGAGTTGGAGCAGCTCCGCTATGTCATTTTGGACTTGTCTGCAAAATTTGGCGTCATTCCGAGTTGAATTGATAGGTTTCGGCATGAGATTCGATATTTGAAGATTTGAAAGTTCATAAGCTTGAATTTTGGTTTGATTCGTTGCTTCGATGTTGTTTTATGTGATTTGAAACTTCGAGCGAGTCCGTGTTAGGTTATATGACTTTTGTGTGTGTGTAGACAGGGTCCCGGGAGCCTCGGGTGTGTTTCGGATGGGCTACGGATCCTTTTTCCTCCATTTTGGACTGTTGTAACTGCTGCTTCTGATATCCTTCTACGCGATCGCGATGGTTCTCCCGCGATCGCGATGCTTTGTTGAAGACCAACTCAAAAACCTTTACCGTGTTCGCATTAAGCCTTCCGTGATCGCGAAGGTCTATTTCTCTTTTCTTCGCAATCGCATCTCTCGTCCCGCGTTCGCATAGTGGAAATTGGGACTTGAGGGCAGTTGTCACCTTTTCTCTTCGCGTTCGCATGAGCTCCTACGCGATCGCATAAGCCACCATCTCATTGCCCTTCGCGTTCGCATCCCTCTTCACGCGAACGTGATGTACATTTCTGGGCCTTCTCGAATTCCCTCTACGCGATCGCGACCATTGTTCCGCGATCACGATGAACAAATCACTAGACAGACAGATTTAAATCCCAAACTCGAGGGTTTCACCATTTTTATCACATTTTGACTTCTAGAGCTCGGTTCTTGGCGATTTTTGAAGGGATTTTCACCTGGGCGTCTTGGGTAAGTGCTTCTCACTCGATTTAGACCAATTTCCATGAATCTCCTCTTAATTTCATCCTTTAATTTCAGATTTTGAATGAAAAATGGGTAAAAACTTCATAGACCAAATTATTGAGTTTTGAGGGGGTGTTTGACCTCCGATTTGAGAAATTTTTATATGGTTAGACTCGCGAGAGTACGAGGGTTCTAAAAATGTTAAATTCATCCGATTCCGAGACGTTGGCCTGAGGGGCGTTTTGGTCATTTTGCCTAATTTCACGCTTTAGCTTTGAATTAAATAGTAGAATCAATTGCTTGAGATGTTATTTACAATCTGCGATTTAATTGAATAGATTTGGGCCGTTTGGAGTCGAGTACTCGTGGAAAGAACGTGGTTGCTAGTTGATTTTAGCCGGTTCGAGGTAAGTATCTTGCCTAACCTTGTGTGGGGGACTTCCCCTTAGGATTTGAGTCTTCTTTGTTGATTGTATTCCTTGTACGCGAGGTGACGAGTGCGTGCTCGGATTTATTTGTGGAAAATTGCTCCTTTTAGACTCTTGGGTCCTTGTTACCATCGAATATGAAGTTGTTCTGATACGATGGAGTTCCCTGTTATTAGTTTCACCTCTACATGACTTACTTGGAATTTATCTGCCTTTTTTTTGGTTATTCTTGTTGCCTAATTGACTTTTACTTGTTTAACTGTGGACATTTACCCTTCTATAGTCACATTATCATTCCTAACTGCTTGTCTTTATCTGGAGGGCATTAATTCTATCTCTCGTGTAATTAATTGGTCTTAATTGGAAAGAAGTTAGATATCCTATGTTTAGTTGATAATTCCTTAATTGTAATTATTTGATTCATGTTAATTTCCTTGTTGTTGAACTGAGTATTTTGGAATTGTTGTTTCGTATTATTTCTCCTTGTGAGTTGTTCTTATTGCGCTTAGTATTTCCCTGTTACGGTTATTCCTTATGAGTTAGTGTGATTCTCTTTCTTTGTTCCTGTATATATTGTCATTTGTTGTGTGGTTGTTGATACTATGATGCATGAGGTTTTTGCCGTGCGGTTGTTGATACTGTGATGCACGAGGTTTCTGCCGTGCGGTTGTTGATACTGTGATGCACGAGGTTCTGCCGTGTGGCTGTTGGTACTGTGATGCACGAGGTCTCTGCCGTGCGGTTATTTGTTGTTGAAGGGTTGCACGAGGTCTTGTCATGCTATTGTTGCTATTGATGTTTTGCACATACGGCGAAATAAGGTGGGCTATGTCAGGGGTTGATTGTAAAGAGTTGTGACGGCCTGTGAAGGCATTCCTATCTATTTAATATTGTGATTGTGGGTTGCTTACTTGTATGAGCTTATTCGCTTGGAAGCTGTGAGGAAACATAGCACATGCGGTCCGTTCTCCTTTCCATGTTTACTAGTTGGTAGAATTCTTGTTAGAAACACTTGCACAAGCATACACGTAGTTGAACACCCCCATTAGAGGTGAATTCCTTCCGATTTTGCTAAGGGTGGAGATACGCCCTCGTTCATCCATTATATATGTGAGAGTGGTCCTAGTTAGCCAGTTAGTTGTCAGCATGACCGTGAGATTGATGGGGCACAGGATGCCAAGTGTTAGATTTCAGATGCTGGGTTTTTCGTGAGTTGTGGTTTATCCGAGACTTGGTAAAAATTGTGGAAAGAGTTGGATAAGACCTTATGTGAACATCATCGTAGGATATGAGTTATTGACTTATTTTCCCCTTGCTGTGTTGTGACCTTAGGATTTGGATTGTGATTCTGCCGTCATTTCGTATCATCATTTATTATATTCTCGTTGTTACTTGTTGTCCTTTTCCCTTAGTGTGAATTGTAGCATTCTTGGTCATTCATGCAGACTTTACATATTTATATATCGGTTCCATTATTCCTATGATTATACTGTTTATTTGACCGGTAGGTGCCTTGACTGTTCCTCGTCACTACTCCACCGAGGTTAGTCTTGATACTTACTGGGCACCGCCGTGGTGTGCTCATGCTACTCTTCTGCACATTTTTGTTGTGCAGATACAGGTACCCCCACACAGTTCTGTCAGCCTTGGAAGGAGGCGTATCGGTAGAGACTTCAAGGTATATCTGCACGTCCGCAGACCGAGGAGTCCCTTTCCAGCTTTCTATAATAAGTATAGCTCCTTCAGTATTTCTCCTTTGTATAGATATTCTTGAGTCAGAGCCTCTTATGTATCCCTTAGCTTGTGATTTGTGAGATTCCGGATTTTAGGGGAATTTTTTTGTTAGATTCGAGAGTTGTTATTGTATGTGCCGAGCGGCACCTTAGACACATGTTTATTTTACTAAATCAGTTCTAATTATTCTTCCGCAATTTATGGTTTATCTTCCGCACTGTTAGGCTTACTTAGTCGTAGGGACTAGGTGCCGTCACGACATGTTCACGGAGGGCGAACTGGGGTCGTGACAAGCACCATGACATAACACTTCATAAGACCTCATGGGAGAAGCTCAGGTACCTGAAAATAATGAGATAAAGAGATCTCAATAAGTTATGTCTTTATTGGGTAACGATGGAACCGATATAAAATGATCGTCAACGATATTGTTGATATAATGTAGCGCTCAATATTATTAATATTGACGAGGATCTTGAGCTCAAATCCGTCATGGAATTTGGACAGATAAATGATTGGCCAAATGAAAAATACGCAATGAAAATTGACTTCACCTAAAAATATAAAATTGGACAGATAGTCCATTGTGCAAAAAGTAAAAAGAAAAATCAAGTCTATAGACATAAAGACGACTTGTGGAATATGATTTTCGTAAATATCCTGGTATTAGTTATATGGAGACATGTTCTCCTGTGGTGATGGAGTCATTTCAGATTTTGGTCTGACAATACATTTGATATGCATATAATGAAAATCCTTGAAGGATTTAAATTGTTCTGAAGCATATTAAAGTTCCCAAGAAATTTATTAAATAAAGCTTCAGCAAATCCTTATGTAGATTAGAGCGATCATGGCGTACATGATTTGTTTTTGTGTCTAGTGCAATTGGTGCACTGATATATCTGGCTAGAACCATGAGTATAACAATATGCTAGCGAGATATAGTTTTATTCCTATGTGGAGATATTGGAATACAATTAGTGTTATATTTCAAAAGGAATACTTGATGTAGATTTGTTTATTCTTGTCACGATCCCGGTTCGCACTCCGTGAACCATCGTGATGGCACCTAGTCCCTATGACTAGGTAAGCCTAAAAATGCGGAAAATAAACCAATTTGCGGAAGAAAAACAAGTAAAACCAAAAATAGTGAATAAACAGTGTTTAATAGTGCCACTCGGCATACACCATATCAACTTTCGAATACTAATACTTTTCCCAAAACCCGGAATCTCATGAAATCACAAGCTAAGAATAATACATAGTGCTCTAACTCCAGAATGTCTAAAACAAAGTCAATACAGAAGGGCTGTAACTACAAAAGAGAATGAAGAGAAACTCTTCGGTCTGCGGACGCGGCAGATATACCTCGAAGTCTCCGAAAGATCGCCTCGCCTCAAGGATGGTAAGTCTGAGTAGAGGTACCTGGATCTGCACATGAAAAACATGCGCAGGAAGGGCACGAGTACACCATAGCGATACTCAGTAAGTGCCAAGCCTAACCTCGGTCGGGTAGTGACGAGGAAGGTCAGGGCCCTACTGAGATTAAATAAAATATAAAGTCTGACAGCGTAGAACAGAGCAGTATAAATGAGTACAGCAATAGAGTAACACAGGATATAAAGGATAACGACAACTGAACAGAAACAAGTAATCAGGTAAACGAATACAGCTCAACGCAGAAGTAACAGACGGGGGATCTCCCAGGATACTGTCCTGTGGTCCCCAAATATAAAAATCCAGTGGATCTCCCGGGTGCAGTCCCGTAGTCCAACTCATAAATGCGCGGGGATCTACCGGAATACCACATCCGTAGTCCCAAATATAAATACTCAATACTAGGGGAATCTACCGGGTGCAATCCCGTAGTTTCAATGTAAAAGTGCAGGGGGATCTCCCGGAATGCCATTCCGTAGTCCCAAATTAAACATGTAGGGGGGTCTCCCGGGATACCGTCCCGTAGTCCCAAAGTAAATACACAACAGCAACAAGAAGAATACTCAATTCAATCAATTTCACACCAAGGTAAAGCAGGTATCTCTAACCTAGCATGCTGCACATAATTCAAATAGGGCAGTAGAACAAATAAGCAGTTAAATCAATTAGGCATGCTTCCCTAAGCTAACACCAGGCTTAACTTGCAAGTAGTGTAAACAGGAAAGGAAAACACAATTCAAAGTACTTAATGGAAACCGAATTTTTCAACGATTAGCACAAGTACGCACTCGTCACCTTACGTACAAGGCATTTCAATTAACAAATATACCAATCCTAAGGGGAAGGTCCCCCACACAAGGTTACGCAAGCCACTTACCTCGAACCAGCTCAAAATCAACCCGAAACCACGTTCTTGCCACCAGTATTCGACTCCAAATGGCCCAAATCTATTCAATTCAATTGCATAAAGTAAATAATACTTCAAGTAGGTAATTCTACAAATAAATTCCAAGCTAATGCGCGAAATTTGGTGAAATGACCAAAATGCCCCTCGGGCCCACGTCTCAGAATCGGGTAAAATTTATATTTTTAGAATCCTCATACTCTCACGAGTTCATGCATACCAAAATTATCAAAATCTAAGGTCAAATTCCCCATAAAAATTCGAATTCTAGGTCTAAGAACCTTTTCCCAATTTTTCCTCAATTTCCATCTCTAATCCGAAATTTAATGATAAATTTAATCATAGATTCGGGGAAAACAATAAAAAACGAGTAAGAATCACTTACCCAAAACACCCAGGTGAAAATCCCTCTCAAAATCGCCAATCCCGAGCTCCCAAATCAATTTTCCAAGTTTTTTGAACAAACCCTCGATTCTGCCCCCTTTTCCGTCCAGTAAAACCGCATCTGCGGTCGAGGGAGCGTACCTGCGGTCCCGCACCTGCGGAAAATACATCGCAGGTGTGAAAAGTCACTTAACGGGCTGGGCCGCATCTGCGGTCTCTTAGCCGCATCTGCGGCACCGCATTTGCGAAACCCAGCCGCATCTGCGGATCCTGGAGCCCTGAACCAAAAACGCTTCTGCGGCCACATAGCCGCTTCTGCGGCGCCGCACCTGCGGCCCCAAACTCGCAGGTGCGGTTATGACAGGAAACCAGCAGCTGAAGCTGCAACTCCAAACCTCCAAATCCTTCCGTCAAGCATCCGAAATCATCCCGAGGCCCCCGGGGCCTCAACCAAAAACACAAACAAGTCTAATACCACTGCCCAAACTTATACCAATCCTTCAAACACCTAAAACAACATCGAAACACCAATTTAACATTGATTCAAGCCTAAGAACTTCAAAAACTCTCAAAATTTACGCCTTCGATCAAAAGGTCCACCAAACCTTGTCCGAATGACCTGAAATTTTGCACACATGTCACACTCAACATTACGGAGCTACTCCAACTTTCGGAATTCCATTCCGACCCTCGGATCAAAATCTCACTATCGAACCGGAAACTTCAAAAAATCCGTCTTTCGACATTTCAAGGCTAAATTAGCTACTGACCTCCAAAACACAATCCAATCATGCCCCTAAGCCCGAAATCACCCAACGGAGCTAACGGAACCATTGGAATCCCATTCCGAGGCCGTCTTCACACTATTCCGACTACAGTCAAATTTCCAACACTTCAGCTCTCATTTAGGGACTAAGTGTCCCAAAACTCTCCGAAACTCAAAACCGAACATCCCAGCAATTCAAAATAGCAGAAATAAATACGGGGAAAGCAGTAGATAAGGGATCGGGGCGTAAATTATAAAAACGACCGGCCGGGCCGTTACGTCTCCCACACTGAAACATTTGTTCGTCCTCGAACGAGCATAGAGACATACCTGAAGTAGTGAAAAGATGAGGGTAACGGCTGCGCATATCCTGCTTGGTCTCCCAGGTCGCCTCCTTGACCAGCTGACCCCGCCATTGAACCTTTACTGATGCGATATTCTTTGACCTCAGCTTTCTAACCTTCCTGTCCAATATTGCCACTGGCTCCTCAACATATGATAGATCCTTGTCTAACTGGATTGAACTGAAATCCAACACGTGCGACGAATCACCGTGATACCTCCGGAGCATCGAGACATGGAATAGCGGATGAACCCCTGCCAAGATGGGAGGTAAGGCAAGCTCGTAAGCAACCTCCCCAACACGCCTCAAAATCTCAAAAGGGCCAATAAACCTCGGACTCAGCTTCCCTTTCTTCCCAAATCTCATAACGCCCTTCATAGGCGAAACCCTAAGCAGAACCCGCGCTCCAACCATGTAGGAGACATCACGAACCTTCTGGTCCGCATAACTCTTCTGTCTGGACTGGGCTGTACGGAGCCTATCCTGAATCACCTTGACCTTCTCCAAGGCATCCTATACCAAGTCTGTGCCCAATAATCTAGCCTCACCCGGCTTGAACCAACCCACCAGAGATCTACATCGCCTACCATATAGAGCCTCATACGGTGCCATTTGAATGCTGGATTGATAGCTGTTATTGTAGACGAACTCCGCCAATGGCAAGAAGTGGTCCCCAGACCCTCCAAACTCAATCGCACACGCACTGAGCATATCCTCAAGAATCTAAATAGTGTGCTCGGGCTGCCCGTCCGTCTGAGGGTGAAATGCTGTGCTCAACTCCACCCGAGTACCTAACTCATGCTGTACGGCTCTCCAGAATCGCAATGTAAACTGAGTACCTCTGTCTGAAATGATGGAAACTGGAATACCATGCAGACAGACAATCTCCCAGATATAAATCTCCGCCAACCGCTCCGAAGAATAGGTAGTACACACAGGAATGAAATGCGCGGACTTGGTCAACCGATCCACAATAACCCAAATGGCATCGAACTTCCTCAGAGTCCGTGGGAGCCCAGATACGAAGTCCATGGTGATCCGCTCCCACTTCCACTCCGGAATCTCTATCTGCTGAAGCAATCCGCCCGGTCTCTGGTGCTCATACTTCACCTGCTGACAATTAAGGCACAGAGCTACCAGTAGTGCTGCCTCAAATCCTGATACATCTTCGCAGCACCCGGATGAATGGAATATCGCGAACTATGGGCCTCCTCCAGAATCAACTCCCGAAGCCCATCAACATTGGGTACACAAACTCGACCCTGCATCCTCAATACCCCGTCATCACCAATAGTCACATCTCGAGCATCGCCATGCAACACTTTGTCCTTGAGGACAAGCAAATGAGGGTCATCAAACTGACGCTCCCGGATACGATAAAACAAGGAAGACCGAGAGACCATGCAAGCTAGAACCCGACTTGGCTCCGAAAGGTCCAACCTCACAAACTGGCTGGCTAAGGCCTGAACATCCATCGCCATGGGCCTCTCTTCTACTGGTAAATAAGCCAAACTCCCTAAACTCTCTGCCCGGCGGCTCAAAGCATCGGCCACCACATTGGCCTTGCCCCGGTGATACAAGATAGTGATATCATAATCCTTCAGCAGCTCTAGCCATCTCCTCTGACGCAAATTAAGGTCCTTCTGCTTGAACAGATGCTGCAAACTCCGGTGATCACTATAAATCTCACAAGGCACACCGTACAATAATGACGCCAGATCTTCAAGGCGTGAACAATAGCAGCTAACTCAAGATCATGGACAGGATAATTTTTCTCATGTATCTTCAACTGTCTGGACGCGTAGGCAATCACCCTACTTTCCTGCATCAATACCGCTCCAAGACCAACTCTCGAGGCATCACAATAGATAGTATAAGACCCCGAACCGGTAGGCAATATCAAAACTGGGGCTGTAGTCAAAGCTGTCTTGAGCTTCTAGAAGCTCTCCTCGCACTCTTCCGTCCATCGGAACGGAGCACCCTTCTGGGTCAGTCTGGTCATAGGTGCTGCAATAGATGAAAACCCCGAACAAATCAACGGTAATAACCCGCCAAGCCAAGAAAACTGCGGATCTCTGTAGCTGAGGATGGTCTGGGCCAACTCTGCATGGCCTTCACTTTCTTCGGATCCACCTGAATACCCTCACTCGAGACCACGTGACCCAAGAACGCCACGGAATCCAACCAAAACTCACATTTCGAGAACTTAGCATATAGTTTCTTCTCTCTCAGGGCCTGAAGCACTGTCCTCGGGTGCTGCTCATGATCTTCCCGACTCCGGGAATATACCAGAATGTCATCAATAAAAACAATCACGAATGAGTCAAGATATGGCCGGAAAACACTGTGCATCAAATGCATGAAGGCTGATGGGGCATTAGTCAACCCAAATGACATAACAAGGAACTCGTAATGACCATACCGAGTCCTGAAAGCAGTCTTCGGGATATCTTGCTCCAGAATCTTCAACTGATGATAGCCTGAACACAAATCAATCTTAGAAAACACACAAGCACCCTGTAACTGATCAAACAGGTCATCAATACGAGGCAAAGGATAACGGGTCTTTACTGTAACCTTGTTCAACTGGCGATAATCAATACACATACGCATAGAACCATCCTTCTTCTTCACAAATAAGACTGGAGCACCCCAAGGTGATACACTGGGCTAAATGAAACCCTTATCAAGTAGTTCCTGCAACTGCTCCTTCAACTCAGGAGGAGCCATACGGTACGGAGGGATAGAAATGGGCTGAGTGCCCGACAACAGATCAATGCCAAAATCATTATCTCTATCGGGCGGCATGCCCGGAAGATTAGCTGGAAAGACATAAGAGAAATCCCGTACTACTGGGACTGAATGAACAGAAGGAGTATCCATACTGACATCTCTCACATAAGCTAGATACGTATCACACCCTTTCTCAACCATACGGTGAGCCTTAAGGAAAGAAATAACTCTACTGGGAGTGTGACCTAAAGCATCCCTCCACTCAACATGCGGTACACCTAGCATAGCCAGCATCATGGTTTTGGCGTGACAATCAAGAATAGCATAATGGGGCGACAACCAGTCCATGCCCAAGATAATATCAAAATCAACCATGCTGAGCAATAATAAATCGGCTCTGGTCTCAAAACACCTAAGAGTAACCAAACACGACCGATAGATGCGGTCCACAACAAGAGAATCTCCCACAGGAGTAGAAACATAAACAGGAGAACTCAAAGAATCCCGAGATACACCCAAATGCGGAGCAAAATAAGAAGACACATAAGAATAAGTGGAGCCTGGATCGAATAGAACCGATGCATCTCTGTGATAGACCAAGATAGCACTTGTGATGACAGAATCAGAGGCGACAGCCTCAGTACGGGCAGGAAAAGCATAGTATCTGTCCTGGCCTCCTCCTCGAGGGCGACCTCTACCTCCCCGACCTCCACCTCTAGCTGGCTAGGCCGGTGGGGTAGCAACTGGTGCTGGGACCATAGCCTGAGAACTCTGCGGGGCATGTTGTGGCTGAGAAGTCTGTGGAGGTGCACCCCTCCTAAGTCTGGGCAATCCGTCACCATATGGCGTGTGTCACAACACTCAAAACAAGCTCTGGGAGGACGTGGCAGCTGTGACTGGCTCGGGCCAGGTCTGCTGGACTGACCACTGGAAGCACCCCGTGCAGGAGGCGCACTAGATACTGAAGGTGCATAATAAGGCTCCTGAGGCCTAAGTGGAGTTGGAATACCACTGGCTGCTGGAAGAGTTGAATGAGCGGGGAGACTCATATAACCCCTACCATGACGACCTGCAGCTGGGGCACGGGCACCAGAATAATGACCCGACTCTCGAGACCTCTTGGCCTTCCTCTCCTCTCTATCCCTAGCATGCATACCCTCAATCCTCCTAGCAATGCTCACCACCCGCTGATAAGAAATATCCATCTCTAACTCACGAGCCATGCTAGACCTGATGCTGGGAATAAGCCCCTCAATAAACCGGCGAACCTTCTCGCGAACCGTAGAGACCAAAGCTGGTGCATGTCTAGCCAAGTCGGTGTAACAGACAGCATACTCCGAGACAGTCATAGTACCCAGGCGCAAATGCTCAAACTCTGCGCGCCAAGCGTCCCTGAGACTCTGGGAGACATACTCCCTCGTAAACATATCTGAAAACTGAGCCCAAGTCAGGGAAGCTGCCTCATATGGACTGTCTAACTCATAAGCACGCCACCACTGATAGGCGGCTCCTCGAAGCTGGAAGGTAGTGAAGGAAACCCCGCTCGATCCTGATATGCCCATAGTACGGGGATACGGTAGCACTCCTCAAGAAATCCAAGGGCATCCTCTGAGGCTAGCCCGCTAAATGTTGGAGGCTGATACTTCTTGAACCTCTCAAGCCTCTTCTGCTCCTCCTCTGAAACTACTGCCCTCTCCTCGGGCTGAGCTGGGGCTACCGGCTGTACCGGAATAACCTCTGGGACCTGATCAACATGCACTAGCTGCTCAGGAGTGCAGGCGGCGGGAGTCTGTGCTCCTCCCCCGGCCTGGGATGTAGCTGCAGCAAGGGGAAGCAACCCTGCTTGAGCTAGAGT